>NW_011345674.1:58672-66691 GCF_000735185.1 Notothenia coriiceps | reverse complement strand
GACATTTGAACTGATTCTGAAGCGGTCCAAAAAATCACATTCCTACAGTTTAACAGAAAGTACAAAAGCTTGACTGTGTGAAATCAACCAACAACAAACCATTTTTTAGGGCAATAGAGTGGTGCAGAAAATAGTCCTAAAACCTGGATATGAAGTGAGCATATTACTATATCTGGTTCTTTTGTCGATGCCCTATATAATAAGGTCTGTGGGTTGACACAAACTCGGAGAGAATGTCCTACTTTTTGAAATACGTTAATACATAAAAACAACAGCTTGCCACCAAGTGACCTAAATGAGACCACTAAAATGTCATCCCTCCTAATATTGGATGCTTTAGCATTAGCGGGAGATGCATAGAGCCATGTGACTGTTTTGTACGTTTGCATATTCTAACGCTAGCTTTTACTAGTGGATGCACCAATATCGCGGCCGCCAAAGTTATCGGCCGAAAATGGTTAAAAATGCTGGGTTTCGGCTGAATGGTTGAAAAGGTTTTAGCACCGAAAAGATACTCACCGAAATGTCAGAGAACAGGGTTACGTTGGTAAAGCTAACGTGTTGTTGTGATGACGTAATCAAAAACGCGGCGACCAGCACGGGTCAGACGGCGCGCGAATGCTCGATGCTCCGGCGGCTGGCTTGCACACGCCAGATCTGCTGTCGGGCTTGGAGATATTATGCAAAAATATCAGAGAAAGAGAGCGCGGATTGCGATTTGTAAAACGTGTGGCGTTCAGCTGACACTATTTCCTCGAGGGGGTGTGACTGCAAGACTTTAATCACTAGGATCCGGGCGATACTCAAGATTTCCACTTGAAATCAAAACAGCCCGACAAATATGCGGAGTAAGAGATCAAATCCTGGAGTCCCTTTGCGGGCGAAGCAGCTGACAGGCGAGAGACTCGCAACGGCGGGACCTTTCAGCGCTGCCTGGCGAGAGGCTCATGTGCTTCGTAATTGCGATGAATGAAGAAGGAGTGGCGAACTGTATGGAAGCTGATAAAGCAAGAAGCTACTGTTCATTATCTTAGCAAAGAACCTCCCACTTTTCCCCTTAATAAGTAGAGAAGGCCTGGCTTATCATAAGCTTATCTAGTGTTCTACATGTCTAACTCTATACCCACTAGCTTCCTGAACAATTTTCATTGTGAGTTATAATTCACCATCTCAGGTTATAAATTAGGGGGAAATGGACAGCAGCACAGTGCTCTTCAATATATTTGTACCTTTCGGTATCTAACTATACATGTTGTTTACATTGCTCATGAGGACAGACACATTATTTGCAGATTCTGAAATTGTAATTAAATTTGTAATTGATGTGGGATTTTGTAATCAGTTTTCACTTATGTTCTTATACAATGTGTAACGTACTTTGCTTTATGAGTGACAGACAGCCTTATTTACAGATTCTTGAAATTCAATTGTAAATTTCATTTTGTAAATCGTTACATTCATGTGGATTTTCCAGTTTGCAATTTGTATGCATGCACATATAGGTGCATTTGTTGTATGTTGATAGCTGGCTGTTACAGTCTCTAGTACACTGGTTAGTTGAAGGCCATACTCGGTCTAGACTGTTTATGCACAGTTTTAAAGCACCTTGGCTTTGTTCTGAATGCACTTTGTTGTAGTTATCCTACAGAGAAAAGAAAATGCACTTGACTTGGATTAATGTACTGTATGCATTCAAAAGTGCTGAATAAATGTTTTATGGACCCATAATAGTGATTATTATTTAAGTTAAGTTTTGCCAGAATCAGGTAGCTGAACAACATTGGTAAAAATGTATACATTATATATATATATATATTTCTATTAATCATTTTCGGCCTTTCGGCATTCGGTTTTCGGCTAACTGTTTCCTATTTTCGGTATCGGTTTTGGCCAAGAATTTCCCATTCGGTGCACCCCTACTTTTTACTTCTAAAGATTGCATTTACACTTAATGTTGCTAAGTGATAATTTGCTGCTGTACAAAATGTCTCAAGTATTATGAGCATGTGTTTGCCTTAATTCATATTTTCTGCAATCTTTTTAAAAACCCAATTAAAAGATTCCATGACTTTTTGGCGAGTGAGTCCACACGATGCTAACTTCCGGGTTGTGCCTACAAAATACCTCATCACTGCACAACTATACATGTTCATAGTTATTTACTTTGTGATTAGAAAATGATGACATATTTACAAAGACAGTGTGTATAATAATGTTATAGGCAAGCATAATGCTGCAGGGCTATAAGTATTCATGTCGTTTTGTAAAAACACTCACATCCATTATATCTCATTCAGAAAAACATTTCATTCCAAATGACTAACTGACTAAAGTTATTATTACTTGATTGACATCTTCATATAATATATAGTGTTGGTTTGTCATATATCGCAGTGCATCATATTTCATTAATTTATCAAATGTTCTCTATTTGAATATGCAATGTCATGTACTGGCTTTCATCAATTTTGAAACACAGATAAATCGTATCTGTAATTGTATTTACAACTTGATGTGATAATCAACAAAACTTTTCAACAATATCCGCCACATAATGAGAATGGATTGATGCTCTCTTCCTACAGGCAAGTCAATGGCTGAACTTTTTATGAAGCACCAAGTCCTTTTTAGGATAAAAGCCCTTTTCCCCACAAATCACCTCTATTTTTCTTCAAGACAACAGCAACAGATTAGGCGTGAAAAGTCTACTTTGTTGCATCTGTAAATACCACATTATATTTCCCCAAAGGAAAGACCTGAACTGTGGAAAAGCAAAGCCTTTGTTTTGTAAAGCGCTCATCATCTGTTTCCCTGTGGACTCCAACAGGTAACCATTAGTCAGGCCTGCACGTTCTTCATAATCAATTTACATATTTTCAAACCATTCATCTCCATATCCCCGTTTGACTTCTATATTAGATGCAAAATGTCAGATACTGTAATAATGGTGAAGCAGCGCTCAGGATTATTGCAAAATCGCCAAATCAAAATAATTTCTTACCCTGTTATCTTCCTCTGGCAGTCTGCCAGGATCTGCTGTTTTTCTGTGTATCAGAGAGATGGAGATGAAGACATTTAGTACTGTGATATCTAAATATCTCATATTTGATCCATTACAAGGAAGTGATAAGCAAACAATTGTATTATAAACAACAGAGATATTTCTCGGCAATAAACTAGAGCTTCATTTATATTTCTGCAACAAGTGGTTATTGTCTAGTTGCCAGCATTGTAAAGCCGGAAATGTTGAGTACCCAAAGTTTTATGTTAGAGATGTATCATAGGGGTCCCCAGCACAAAGAAACTGCCGGATGATAACTTCCATGTTGGGCAATTTGTACAATTAACATCAATGGCATTATGTGGACAACATTAAAAAAATTAGTTGCCCGATTTAGACAATTTTGGAGTGGTTTTGGAGGTTATAGCAACACACTCTCACTCCCTAAACGTCCAGGAGCGACGCTTGGTCAGGGTCCCGTGGCGTGCAGTTGGGACGCGCCGAGGCTCCTTCAGCTTCATAAACGGACACAAAGAGCTTTCAACTGATTGCAATGTATTCCCATCGGCGGCGGTATTTGACGCTCATGGAAGCACAGCATCCATTTATGTCGGCAGCTCTTAAAGCAGGTGTCTCAGACTCAAGGCCCGGGCCAGATGTGGCCCGCGAGACAGTTTCTCATGGCCCCTTTGTTGATATCATGTAATAGTGTTAATCTGGCCCGCGCGTTTACGTTTGCGCTTTATATTTCAATTTTATTTTTCCCGCTGCTGCTGCTGGCAGGGAACTGCTGCGCGCAGTTCCCTCGCCCCTCCCCCCTCCGAGGGAACTCCGCCACACGTCAATCAAATGCGCGCAGCGGAATCAATCCAGAGTGATCCAAAAGTGACACAGAGTGGAAGCAAAATATATCGCCATGTCTTCATCAAAACTTTCAGGGAAAAGAAAATCGATGATGACAACAGAACATTTCAAGAGAAGTGGGAGACTGAATATTTTTTTGTTGAGTACAGGGGAAACGCAACGTGCCTTATATGCACAGAGAAAATCGCTGTATACAAAGAGTATAACGTCAAACGTCACTACTCAACTAAACATGCAGAGTATGTAAAATACCTGGGAGATGAGAGAGAGAAAAAAGTCACAGAGCTAAAAAAAATTCTATGGAAGCAACAAAATCTCTTCAAGAAAGGAAGCAATGAGGCTGATTTAGCAGTCGAAGCTAGCTATGTGGTGAGTGAGATGATTGCTAGGGCGGGAAAGCCGTTTACGGAAGGCGAGTTTGTAAAAAAATGCATGTTGCAGGCTGCATGTATAGTCTGTCCGGAAAAGAAGGGTCAGTTCAACAACATCAGCCTGTCAGCTAACACAGTGGCAGAGCGCATTCTGACTTATCAAGTGACATATAAGATCAGCTGTGCGACAAGCCAAACTTTTCGCTGGCATACTCTGTGGCTCTCTTGATGAAGAGCACCAGACATCACTGACACCGGCTCAGGCACTCGCCCAATGTATGTCCGTGTGTGTTGATGACAATTTTGAAGTGACAGAGAGTTGCTTTACAGTGAAACCACAATGCCAATGGCCAGACACCCACCGCTCAGGGAGATATTTTCAGCAACTGGTTGTGATGCCATTGCGGATATCGGTCTGCCATGGAAAGAGGTATATGTTGGAATATACGGACGGACGGAGCGCCATCAATGACAGGGAGAAAAAAACGGGCTGGTGCACTTTGTCAAAGAAAAAACTGGAGGAGGAGGGTGTGGTAGAGGAGAGGGAGGCTATTTGCCTCTGCACTGCCATCTATCCATCAGCGCAGGCCCGTTTGCAGCAAATGCTTGAAGTGTTGACGAATGTGTAGGATGTCTGTAGTTGTGAAAAACATACAGCCAGGGCTAAAGCCAACGCCTTACGCTCATAATCGCAGCTCGCAATACGAGGCTTAAATCACAGACCGACGGTAGCCAGCATGGATCCTGAATGCAGTTTTTGAGTGACGAAGGAAATTGATGAGGTCAGAATAAGTTGCGGATGGATTAGCTGCTAACTCTCACCAGAGGATACGGTCTGACCTCAGCAGGGGACAAACGTCTGAAGAGCCATTTACTTGCGAGTTGCAGAACAGAACTGAACCAGACAGACAGTAATCATCGCCTGGAGAAGAGTGGGATGGCTGTTCCAGAGCTGAGTGACTACCCAAAATAGGCTCATGGACTATAGCTTTTCTTGTTGGCATCACGGCCAGGGCTTGAATACTCTGAAACAGTACAGAAGTTGCAAAGGGCCAGCGTCAGCTTGTTATGCAGCATATGACAACGTCGCTCAGACAGCATTCTCTACATATCTGATGCTATTGGAAAGGGCCAGTGAAAAAAACTCTGCATTTCCAGCACTCGCAAGGGCTCTCATCGGACACCTAGTTCACCGCATTCGACACTGGTGAGAAGTAAAAATTGACTGCAATTGTGAAGGGGCTAGGCAGGGAATTCGAATCAGCCGGTTTGCAGACTTCTAAACACGACCGCAGAGCCACTTTGCAGCAAATGTTTCCGCAGACCATGCTCATGGACTTAAGCTTCTCACTTTGATGTGGAACAAAATGCGCCTCGGTGTCGCATTGCAAATGGACTAAATCGACCTCGCAGTGCAATTCCTGATGGCTCAAAGAAGTTCAGGGAATGAGATGGGACCAAAAGCAGACAAAAGCATGGGACAGTTGAAACATAGAAGAGAGTATTGCCCAAGCAAAAAAAAATATAAATGACAAAATGTCATAGAGACAAAATTCACATAACCAAAAACTGAAAAATGATAAAAATAATGGAAAAGAGCACAACAGATAAAACAAAAATCCCTACATGAAAAAAAAAACAACTCAATTACACCAAAAAGGCCACACAACCAAACACACACCCACAACCCATCCAACACCCCCAAAAACCCAAAAAAAAAAAAAAAAAAAAAAAAAAAAGAAAAAAAAAAAAAAAAAAACTAAAAAATATAATCCCCAAAGTCATGACAACAGAAAAAGATACTCAAAAAAATAGAAAACAGAAAGAAGGCAACAAGCATTCGAGTAGAGAAAAAAAAAAAAAGAAAAAAAAAAATGAAAAAAAAGATATTATATGCAAAAATATTAGAAGTGAAGCATAAAAAAAAAAAATGGAAAGTAGGAAAAAAAATTCGAAAATCAGCAGGAAAAAAAAATTGATCAGAAAAAAATCAAAGGAGAAAACACACAGAGAAGTATCCACATATTCCAATAAAGAAAAAAAAAAAAAAAAAATAATTGCAGGAAAAAAAACAAAAACAAACTCTAAAAAAATACATCAAAAACAATATAAATAATGAAATGAAAAAAAGAAAATGCCACCTAGGTAGTAGACTTAACAAAAATGAAAGAGAGCTCATCGAAAAGAAAAAAAAAAAAAAAAAAAAAAAAAAAACCAAAATAGCAGTGCAAAAAAAATATACTCGAGAAATACAAAAAAAAAAAGCCAAAAAGAAATAACAGAGAGAAAAAAAGGTAGAATAATGGAAAGGAAAGGCAGACAAAAAAAAGCAAAAAAAAAAATAGGACAGTCAAAAGAGAGATGAAAAAAAATGAAAAAAAACTTAAAACCCCCAAACCTCGACAAAAAAAATTACCACTAAGAAAGAAAATTTCAACAGGAAAGATGATTGAAAGCAGGACCAATGATAGACAACTTTCTAAGAGAAAGAAAAAACGCACTAATAATAATGGTGAACCAGCTCTTCATCCACACAGAATAAACTATCAATAAGTCAAAGTACAGGTCAAAGAAATATATAGAAAAACAAAAAAAAAAAAAAAAAAAAAATGCAACATCATTCAATGCCATACTAGAGGAAGATATTCAACGAACTTCCTCCAACTCAAACAAAAGTAAAAAAAAAAAAGAGAAAAAAAAAAGGCAATCAGACTGTAAGTATAAGAATAAAGAGGAAAGCAAAAGGACTGCCAGGATCTCTACCAAGCCAAGGAGAAAAAAAAAAGGAAAAAAAGAATAAGAGCAAAACAATGATAAAAAATAAGAATAAAAATATAAATATGTATGAAAAAAAAAAAAAAAAAAGAACAAAAAAAAAGTTCAAAAATATTAAAAGAAAGATAGTTGAAGACTAGTATAAAAATGATTGAATAATATAAAATATATAAATAAATGTTTTGCGGAAACATACTTGAAGCAGGAAAGAAAAAAAAAACCAACAGAAGAAGACAATTATGACCCAAGACGCAAAACGAATCCACGGCCACCCAAGATAAATTGAGCATGAGACCCTGCATATTAGAACCCTCCAAAGAAATATGCAAAAGAGACAAAAAATACACACTTGATATATGCGGAGCTATAATAATCACTTTAGATTATGCAGATTAAACATGCGAGAAAAAAAAGGTTTTTATAGATGATTTATATGGTTTGAAAATTGCAAAGGAAAAGTTGCGAATTATGCAAATTAGCGAAATATGCTAAATAATGCGAGAGAAAAAGATAATAATGGTTTTATAAAAAATATGAAGAGACTAGATACTATAATATAATTCTACTCTCACACACAACCTGCCACTACGTTAAACCCTTTACTATTCCAATTAAACACCATTCCAATGTTTATTTATTGTAAAAGCAATTGGGCTATTTTAATCTCACACACACACACCCAACCCCACCACTCCCACCACCACAAACACACAACTACACACAACACAACACACACACACACACACAATCACACACACAACAACCCAAACACAACACCACAACACCACACACACACTAACACCCACACAAGACACACACACACACAACAACACAACACACACAACAACACAACACACACACAAACACACACACCAACACACACAAAACTTCTCCAGACAACTACATTATGTTTTCATTTACTCAAAAAGTAAATCGTTATAACTGAACCAGCATTCAAATTCTTGTAGAGCATAAATCACAACTTATTATCTTGATAGCGCAATCACA
>NW_011345674.1:45518-58627 GCF_000735185.1 Notothenia coriiceps | reverse complement strand
TAAGCCTCTCGTAGCATGACGATACCATACTAGCGCCGCCACCGTTAGGTCCGCGACGTCGTCAAGCCCGTCGAAGCCACCGTTTTAGAGTGTTAAGGTATAGCTACAATTATACGAGTGCTGTCCACGCCTACAACGAATGCTCTTCGACGACGATGAAACGTGTGTCAGGAGAGAAATGCGCATCACATGTAACTAATATAGTATACGTTGTTGTCATATTGGCTTTGTATAATAAAGTTTCTGTATACAACATAGCACCTGTACACTGTCCTATCTTCAAAAGTACCACGAGAAACTTTGGTGTATGCCTCTTTGGTCTATTCGAAGATGTTTCCTTTCAATTCACCTGTCACAATCTTATTTCAGCAGTTATTAGTCAGTAATAGGTATTCGATGGAAAATCGTAGAGACTGGACAGGACACAGTAGAGGAGGGCAAACAAAGTAAACATAGGGACTGCCATTACTATAACGAGAACGCTCACGACCAAGAGACGGGTAGGAAGCCCACGGTCATCAAAACGAGGAGATGGTACTACTACGAGCCGTTGTTTGACAAAAGAAGGATCGTGAGGCATCTCATGTTGACGGTGACCGACAGACGTAAGAGAAAGAGAGTACGAATCAAGGTTGACCTGCAATGTAGACATAACTAAACAGGACAGTTCTCTAGCTTATTCGGGTACATTAAAGTTAGTACGGAATTCGGGGTGCCATTTGTTTGTTGATTAATTCCTTAGTGATTACTAGGTGACCAGTCGTACAAGAAAACCGAACAGGAGAGGCCTGTGTCGTCACTACCACCTGACTCAGAACTTTGTTTGTTTTCTGTAGAAATCGGTACTAGAAACGGCCGCCGCCACGTGCTGAATGCGTCGTACTGCCCCCTGCTGTTTGTTGAAGGTGCTAAAGTCTGCTCCATTACCTAGCAATTTAGTTTTTACGTACCGTGACTGAGTGGGCTAGGTTACGAAAGTAAACGTCTCTCCTCCCCGAAGTGTCAGTGTGACTCTAGCGGACGTCACGACACGGTCATTATTGTGAGCCCGCCCTGCCCTCAGGTTCTTGAGTGTTGAGAACGGGAACTATTGAAGTCAAAACTTTCTTGTAACGGGGTTTTGAGTAAAAGCATATTTATATTACTTTACTTGATTAAAAAAACTGGTTTCCTGATAAGGAAGCAATCCGAAAACGAAAGACTTTGGTCAGGACATAAAAGTGAAAAATAGGGTCTAAGGAAAGTAACTTTTAACAATTTGAAGATTTTGGAATGCATTTATTTCTTGAAAAGATGCCAGATACAATTGTGTAAATAAGAACGAGCTGCTCTAAACTCATTAGTGCTACAACTAGAACACAAAAGACATACCGTTCAACAGTACTGTTGACTCCCAGGTATATCATTTATGTACCTCGGAGTAATCGAATTACACAAACATAACAAACGTAATGACCATACAGAACTGTTATCCTTTCAAAGAAACTATAACTAAATAAACCCAATGCATCTTAACGCATCTACAATACGTAATTTGGTAGTACCCCGAAACAACCACAACAAAAACACAAACTACAACAGGGACTTATCAGAGGGGAAAATCTGTCGCTGAGGGGAGTTTCACTGTGTAAATTCCTCATCCGGTCAAACTCCCCAGATAATAGGGTAGATATTCGAACAAAACGGTTATTTCTGGATCTATATTGATAACGAGACGAAAGAGAGGCTGGTCCCCAGTCTGAGTCGATAGGACATGTTACCTGGCGAGCCCACAACCCTTTCAGTGGTGCCAGTTCCGGCGGCGATGGCGGACGACGTCCTCCTGCTACTCTACTTGTAGGAGATGTGGAGGGTTTTCCTCGCTGACCTCCAGTCACTCTGTCAGAGAGTGCTATACTCTGCTGTCATTCTCCTGTATCTCGGGCGGCGGAAGGGCAAAATGGACACACGAAGTCAACACGAAAATTAACCTTCACAAGGTCCTTCGGCAATGCTTTGTGATGCCAAAGATGTTGCCACCGCTCCCGAAGTTGCTGCCGGAGCCTGAGAAACTCCACCGGCGGTCATACGATGGCTTAAGATGCCCTCACGAATGGCCCGATGTTGTTACGATCAGAGCCGAATTTGAACATTTCCTTAATCGTGTGTCCATCGGGTGTCAATTTCGGGACAGTGTGAGAGGGGCTTTAATGATTCAATTTTTTTCTAAGTGTTAAAAGTTTGACTGATGTATAAAAGAAAAAAGTATCCAGGGTGTGTCCCACGTATTGTTTCTCCTCAAGGTGGAACACAAAGTCTCTAAAACAGGATTAAGGGGATACAAAAAAACTCCAGTGAAGCCCAGTGTAATGAAACTCTTCAGAGCAGATGTGTAATATAGGAACTCTGTGAAACATTATCCCTAGAAATAAAGTGCTAAACCATTCTTGAGCCCATTTGGAATTAAATAAATCACGAGGGCAACATGTGTAAAATGCTTCTTTTTACTAGCTGCACCAAAAGGGCTTCTAACTGTCAAATTGTAACAGTGAAGCTGATCGACATTAAACAGCAGCCCTGATCAAAGATTCAAACTGATGACATTAAAGCATTAACACTGCAATTGTAACCTTCAGTCAACAGCTAACCCCCTCAATCAAAGTTCAAATTGTGTTGGCTACTGTCCTGCACAACCCAAAGTTTTAACGGTGCAATGGATTTAATCAAAATGCCATGTCAAAAAAGATGCATTATGGCTGACTTCCATTTAGTGATGCTGTTAGGCTGTCGCGTATTGAGCATATTCAAAGATCAACTTAATTTCCCACCTTTATTCGATGAAGAGATGAACATTTCTTGAAACTATCATAATCCCATGAATATTATAAATGAGAAATTGTCTGTTTCTGCATAATCAGATGTTAAGTGTGTTTGTCTTGTTGTCTTTTATAAGGAGCAGATATGTATTTGACCCCGGAGAAATTGAAAGAAAAATGTAATATGGATTTTTTTATGATTGTGTCCCTCCTGTCTTTGAGAACAGTACACATGTGCATCACACACACACACACACACACACACACACACACACACACACACACACACACACACACACACACACACACACACGCTGCACTAAAACAATGACAAGATACAATCGCACTAAACATGAAATGAAAGCCAGCTAATATCCCACAAGGGAGAAATAATTAGATATGTTAGGGGAACATTCAGGCTGTTGCTTATTGTTCAGCACTAATGAAACCAAACATTACCAAGCAAAAACTCACCAAACAGGAATTATGTGGAATTATTAAAAGATAGCAAGGTAAAGAATCCCTTATGTCTGCATCCTCGTTAAAAATAACGTTCATGGAGCAATAACCATGATAGGTTTTTAACACCGCTAGATATTTGCATGCGTCTCTCCATTCTGCTGACTTACACGCTAATGTTCTATATTTATGATTACCGTTACATTGGGCCATAATGTGCAGTGCGACACATTATTCTATTATTCACAACCTATGTGGAACACAGCTTTCAGTCCCTAATGCATATATAATTAGTGGAGCAGATTGAAGCTTACCTTCACCCTTAAGGGCTAACTATCAACCTAAAGCAACCTGCGAGGCATTATTGTCAAAGCACTCCTGACCCATAAGTACATTGAAGCTACTAAACTTTGTCGCTTAGCGCTCTCAAAGTGTGATTAATGACACTTGATGAGGAAACATTAGCAGCCTATCAGAGCCCAAGTAGATGTTTTTCCTGTTGAGTACGCTGCAATTTAATGAGCACTGGGGAAGGAACACAACGGGAGAGAGATGATCGAGATGGAGCCAATTTGCACGTCAATGGCGGCAAGCCTGTAACGAGGAAAACAAATAAAACAGACATAGATGAAGAGGTGTAGAGGAACAGGAAGCCGTTGCAATCTCCATGTTTAATTAATTATGTTTGTGATTGGAGAGATTGTGACCACATTGCAAAAGCAAAGAGTTGACAAATTGAGTGACCTATCGATCAGCGAATGAACAGTTAAACAGCAGCAGTGAAACAGAGCCCAGTCGGTGCTCAGTATCTTTGCCAGTGCTGTGCTGCTGGCCTCACTGAGCATCACCAGATTCATTTTGACAGGGATTTCAGGGCTAGTCTCAAAGGGGGCCAGTGCATATCTATGCAGCATGTGTCTACCTGCGCTCCCATGCTTCAGTAACACAGTTAATGGGAGATTTAGCCTTGCCAGATGGGAAGTGATGTGTAAAAGAGAGTGTGGTCATGCTAAAGCAAACAGGCCTGACTCATCACTGGACTGACTGCTGGGCGCATCCCTCTGCTGTCAATTTTTCTGACTTTCAATTTGGAAGAAAATGGTTCACGGTTATGCTGACACCATGTGGTGCTTGTTTAGACAGTGATTGTTTATTCCATGCATTTTTCTTTATCTTATCTACTTCACTAGATACGGAATAACAACAGAAAATCCACCACAGTTTAAATAATGTTACAATAAAATCTGCTGTGTGGAGCCAAACACAGTACGTAATGACTTGTGAGGTTGCTTTCACTCCCCTTGTAAGAAACACAAAAATATATACATTGTTTAATTTTCATTCTGGTTCTGGCTTTTTCCCAGTACAATTGGATGTTCTGCATCTCTCTGACTCAAAGTGCGGATACAGTATATGTGTCTTTGAGAGCACATATTGGAAATAGAAATACATAAAAGAGCCATAAAGTATTGTCAGAAATGCCAGAATACATGGAATAGGAAATACACATTTACCTTATACATGAGCTTAAGTGCATACATGTTGCTAAGGTAACCAAATCATCATGCACAAACATGGACCTTTGCACCACTTATTCAGGTTAGACTGACCATCATTTCCTGAATTGTTCACAGCCACCATCAGCCATGTGCTTTTCTTTTCGTTTAGCTTCCGCATTTTAAGCGGCAAACCCTCATCCACTTGAATTCAAACTGCCAACGAGACTTACTGAATGGAACAAAACAGGTAAAGGCACTTGAGGTTGTTTGAACCCCTCCAGACAGGTTATCTGTGAAAGTGCTATTTCTAAGCAGCCTAGTTGACTTCTACCAGGGTCGGCTCTAGAACAAATCGAAATGGGGGGGGGACAGCAATCATTTACCAAGGGGGGGGCACACACTGCCGTCAACAACCAACACACTAACACCAACGCAACTTCAATTAAAAAAAACATGCTGTAAAGTCTATTGTCTTTCACACACATTGCAGGGGCGTAGTGCTATTTTATAGCGCACCTATGACTTGCATACATGCACGGTTGTGGCACGACCACCAAAACAGAAACATATGGACATAGGCCACCATATAAAAAGTGTGCAAATGTATTTAGTATCCTATCCATGTGAACATGTTTTAGGTGGGGGTGGACCTAACCTCCTCTAGGAGGGCCTGGGGGCATGCTCCCCCGGGAAGATTTTTTTTTAAATATTGAAGTTAAAAGCATCAATCTGATGCACTTTGAGAGCAAAATGAAGAGATCTATGGATAGCCTACATCTCTCAGCATCCATATGAAACAGAACTGTACACAGATTTACTTTTTCTTTATGGATATTTTACTAATCACTCCCCTTTTAAACTGTATTCTTGTGTTACTGTCCTGTAGTATTTCATACCAGTTTTTCATTTATTCTCTTATTCTTTAATAACTATAATGATCATATAAAGGTGTTCCTCGCAAATACTTGTTTACATAAATGGTGACCAAACCGTTTGAGACCCACTGAGATAACTTACACTAAAGTTAACTATCTAAACACTGAGAGTCCTTACCTCACTGAGCTGAGGTTATACGACCCTCTCAGTCTGACTGGAGAGAACTCTCCTCCACCTTGGTGTAGAAACAGCTCTTTATATCCGTTAGCATAGCTAGCTAACCAGATGCTAACAACAACATTCCATGTTACCGCTCGCGCACTGACAAAATGCGCTCGTGCCACACACACACACAGAGCCGAGCTTGAATGAAACACAGATACCCATGTACTTGTACTGTATTGTTTATCATATTATTTTCGATGGCTTTACTGTATAATCAGTATAACAGATGAACAGATCGCCACTGGGCTTTCATCTAAACACACAGCCACGTAATGATAACAAAACAAAGGTCGGGGGTCATTGGTCAAGCAACACACCAATCAGAGGGCGGCAGTGAGCACACCTCAGGCTGTGTTTCATATGTGTATTCTTTATTTCTGATGTATTTCACACAAAAAACTTTTAGTGGAAACGTTTTAACTTATATGAAAAAAAAAACGGCAAAGTGGCAAGGCTTGCCCACCCTGCGTTGGGGGGGCACAGTGACTCATTTGGGGGGGTGCATGGCCCGCGAATGACCCCCCATGATGCCGACCCTGACTTTTACTACAGTTCCACTGTTAACGTGTCAAAACGCTTCAACTAAAGTGTATGAGAAAAGGTCAAACTGCATAGATTAGGTTGGGCATCTTTTGTAACTTTCCAGCGAGAATTCGTAGTGCCTTAAGTGTGGCCATTTGGAACAGCTATAAACACTTTGCCTTCAGGTAGAGATGGAACAGAAGTTGTAAAAAACAGTTATATTGTACAGTGAAAAAGTAGGAGAACACACATGAGAAATAACTTATCCTGCATTGGACAAAGTTGTTGTTTCAATTGGTATTGTTCTAAGAAATAAACGTTCTATTGGGGTTCAATTTCACGTGACAATATCTTCTGGGTTCTTTGTGAAATACGGAGACAATACCAGTAATGGAATTGTAGGCAAAGTGTACAGTCTGGATGGAAAATAAGTTTCAGTTCACCATGTTACGTAACTTCAAATGAGTAATTGCTGAGTTTTGGTTCAATACTTGACATGGGCGGGGTTTTCCTTGGTGAAAGTCCTGCATAACCCTAACCCTAACACATCTCCATCCACCCTATTGTCCCTACGCAAACTGTGTTGGTCTTTAGGAGCATTTGAGTGTTTAATATAGCCCCTGATGGGTTAACAATAGGCGCTTTCACACCGGAGTACTTTTCCCAGGAATAGTTCTGATAGTTCCTGGGATTTTGCGTTCACACCAAAAAGATCTGGGACAAGAACTGTATTTTGCAAACCTTTTCACCCCTTTTTAGTCCCTGCTAGAGAGCAGGGACTTTCCTGGTGAGAAAAAGGTTCAAATTTCTGATTGGCTGGGCGAATTGCAAACCAAACCACGCCCCGTAAAACTCTAACTTATGGCAACACAAAAAAAAACATGGGAGCGGTGGAGATGAGGAGGTGTCGGCGTTCTGGCGATTTACTCGGAAGGCTTCTACTGAAGCCAGTCCCCAACTCCGGTGACTTCCGGCCGGGGACTTCGGGTGGCAGTATGCGCCGTGAAGTTGTTTGCGGCCTGCCAGTAAACCCAAAGCAGAAGAAGAAGAAGTGACGTCAGCGGCTTCATTTGCCTAATCCTCCCTCAGGGACTTATTCCGGAGTGAACGCGATCTGCTCTTTAGTTCCGGGAACTAAAGAGTTCCGATGAACTAAGTACTGGGAACTAAGTACGGCAAAGTACTTGGTGTGAAAGCGCCTATTGGAGGAAAACCTCTTCAAACAGACACTAAAGGTTGACCCGTGTGCCATGACAGAACGTCAATATTTAACACCCTGGGAAAGAACAGTTTTTTCACATTTTTGAAGTTCTTTATCTTGATACTCATACTGGTGAATCATGTTATTAATACCTTTAGTGCTGAGGATGCTATCAAGAGACAGGAGTATTAAAAATGAAAGACTTCAAATAGAAGAAGAACTTTGAGGGAGGCTGAACTGAGCCAGTGTGTTCATAACTCATTCCATTCCTCAAAATCTCACCTCAAATTAGCTCACTCGGGAAAACCTGAAGAACTTCAACAACCCTGAAGTATGTTTCTCACTACCTTAACTCTACTGGCACAACCTTGTGGATGGTGAACAGACATGGAAGTAAACCTCTAAAAGACGAAGTAAGGAATGGATAAAGGGGATCCAATGAGGACAGGAAGTGTTGCAAGCAATCTGTCATTGGAGATGTTTGAGATAGCAAGGGGATGATTGCATGTAGCGAGAAAGGGAGAAGGCAAACTAATCGCCCTCTGTCTTTTCATTCCTGACACACTGCTTAACCAGAGTTGACAAGCTTGAAAGTAGAGAGAGCATTAGGTGGGGGAAAGAGCTGAGAATGCCTCAAAAAACACGACTGGTTTTGCATAATGGGAGAAACAGAACCCTTTTTTGGGAAAAAACACAATTCATGAGTTTGAGAAAATGTGCTTGGCTGCGTCTGTATTTGAGTATTCCAAGCTCAGGTGTGTGTTATAGTTTCTTTATCTGCCGTGAGGCCCAGAGCCAAACTCCAGCTCATAAATGAGACACTCTAACAAGACTGGTAATATATAAAGTGAAACCTCAACATACCTGGGCTGTTTTTAGGAAGCAGTTGCATTGAGGGGTGCTGCCCTCCTTAACATCAAATGTACGCCTTATCAGTGTTGGGGTAGTTATTAAAAAAAAACGCATTATGCATTACTAGTTCGTAATACCTTACTTTACTTAGTTACTCACTGCTGAAAGTTAGTTACATTTATTTTGGATTACTCTGTAACGTCATCTGAGATGCACCATAAATCAAACGACAAAGAACAATATAAATGTAAACCTGTATGCCCAGTTCAGAACAAATCATTTATCTAATAAGGACAATACTGAACAAAAGTAATATTCATTTTTCTGTCCTCCTGGTAGTCAAAGACCTTGAAGTAACGCAAGTAGCAAGTGCTTAGTAACTGTAATGTAATTACTGCTTAACCAACATTAACGTGTTAACTGCGTTACAGACAAATGTAATCTGATTATTGTAACGAGTAACTTTGTAGCGCGTTACCCCCATCACTGCGCCTGATCCATGTGCATTAAAGTAGTATTCATTCAGAATTGGACTTTGCAAAGATAGAAGAAAACTGATTAGAAACCAAAGAATGGAGCTGCTACAACATTGAAAGACCACGACACATGCAGATGGTCATTCGACCCAATGTAAGGACCTGTCGGCTGAACAGCCTTGAGAAAAGGCAAGAAATGCAGAGCCCAAAATGGAGATCTGTGAAAGTGCTTTGACTTCTTGAACAATCTGGGTGCTCTGTCGGTTTCCAGCATCCATCAGATGGCAAAGTTTGTCCCCATGATTGATTGGAAAGTGTTTCAGATGAGGGCTGTTGCTTGGCATGGAGTGTTGGCCGGCAGTGATTGGGCAATCAGGGAACTTGCTTTGAAGAAAGAAAATGCTTTGGCATAATTTAACTGCTGGACTGACTGGGGAAAGGAAGAGCTTTAGAGGCCAAAAGGTTTGCCCTTGTGTTTGACATGAGCAGAGATCAGCACAAATAAACATGGAGAGCCTATCGGATAGCAATTCACTTGGAGAAAAACTTCCATTGACTTCATTGAGGAAAATACAAATTTAGTTAATAACAAAAGCCAATAAAATAAGCTTTTATATCATCTGGCTCGAGCCCAGATACATTACTTTTCTCACTCACAAGATAGATGATAGTCATCCAATTGCTGCTTAACATTATCAACTGACACATTTGATTGGATGCATGTATTACCATACATATTGCTCCACTGGTTATTCTAAGAAGAATTTAAAGAGACCTGAGTATTCTTTTTGCAGTTTTCCCTTTCCTGTAGTGTGTTATATAGTTTGTTATATATGTAAATGGTCTGCAAAGGCTAAAATCCAAGTTTCCTCCAGAGGGAGTTTCTCTCCCACAAATAATATAATATCTAGTTCAATCTATTTATTTAAAACCCTTATATGTGGGAGTGAAATGACAAACAGTGAACTTTCACTGCATTGCTAAGCAACTTCATGATTCAACTCTCACCTACCACAGTTGCCATATTCCAGAGTGTTGGAAGACAATAGATGATTGCAATGGACACAAAAAAAGTGCCCTTACCACACTTCCAACAATGTTCCTAGATTGTTGTTCTGAAATTGAGGTTAAAAATCAAATATATGATTGTACCATATGAAAATAATGTATTCCTGCACAGTATGTAGGGGATACATCAATATTTCATTGGAATTTGCCTTCAACCCTGACTGAAGTCTTGTTATAAATATGTTTATTTTTACTGTCGGGTCACTCATTACTGGATCAGGCAGCTGCATGAGACCACGGATACTGACGGGCTGTCAGGAGAGGGAGAGGAAAAGAGAGGCTCCGTCCTCCGTGTGATATTCTTATATTATAGAGTCGTTATTCATTTGTTTTAAAGCTCAATAAATAACAAAGAAGACCTTTGACCGGCACTTTTCTAATTTTGTCCGGAAGATTTAAACTTTAACGGACATGTTGACCGGCGAAACCCCACCTCTGCTGCTAAATCCAACGCGGAGAATAAACAGAAGAGCAACCATGGCAACCATGCATGCGCGAGAAGTCTTCTTTGCTACTTTTGGTGTATTTTGTGGAAGAAGAACAGCGCCACTTACAGGCCCGGCATATGTACTACAGCGTCTCCAGCGGTTCGAGCTGTCTCTTGTGGACGGACACGTTTCTGGTGCCTATTGCGTGTGGACGGAAGACTTTTTTGATAACGATTTTGGTTCGTTTCCGTTATCGTCCTCGTGTGGCTGCAGCCTTACACACAGCAAAAAGTACAGAGACAGAATGAGATTACATTGTTTGTGTTAGAGTATAACTTCAAAATAGGCTTATCTAGAGATATTGATTCCTTAAAGGTAAGACAAAACAATTGTGATGTTATGAGGTTTACCACCCAATCTTAGAAGATTTAATGTTCACATTTCCTTCGTTTGAATGGAGAATTTCATTTAGGTCACAGATGTCTTTATAGCCAAAACCAGTCCAGCATGGGCAGAGGGGAGAGAAATCCAAAAAATAGAAGGGTTACGGCTGTGCAAAGGATTTGATTCGGGTTCCCTCTCTTGCCGAAAGTAGCCTTGATTGCCATGCTGCTTTTTATAACTCCGACTTATGTTGAGCCAATGTTGAAAAAGCCTTTTTGTCAGCGATTTCCTGTGTTTGAGCATTCAAAACCTGAGCGGTCACAACACGAGCGTGACTGCGAAGACATCACTTCCTGTCAGTGACAGCAACATGTCAGCTTCCACTTTCACTGTACACCTTTCAAAGCGAGGTACAACATCGGGGATGGCACATTTCTTGTGCTCCGTGTCCTACTCTGCCATCATCAGGACGCAGAGCTCAGCCGAGATGAGTAAACACACGCCAGCTTCAGCCACGGAATTCAAAAGTCAAAGGGATAGGAACAAAAACAGATATAAAAGAGCATGACGGCGAAGTGTTCATTCACATAAATCTCAGAAAAGAAGAGCTGTGTTGGTGTGTATAAAGAGAAGGCTATGGCAGATAAGGCTACCGAGGGGAGCATCATTAAAAATATACAAAAAGACGCCTTTGCAACTGGTGTGCAAACTAGTCAATCAGAGCAAGGATACGAGAAAAGTGAAGAATTGGCGATGCTGGCGGGATTTTAATTGACTGTTTGTTTTTTACTCACTCCCAGAATAGACAATATTTATGAGTTTGATCTTTCTTCGGTGCTGCAGAGTAACAAGAGCGCCTGGTAGAAAGTGTCGTGCGATAAATCCTCCTCTTTTTCTTTATAGCTGTTTGACATTTTGTCCGCTATTCCAAATTCATCTTAGCCTGCTGCCGAGCCTGAATCCTGCTAGAGTTGAAGAGTTGAAGCCACAGCTGTTGCAGCTGCATGGACACATTCCAAATCTGTGGCAGTAACTTATTAGAGCAACCAGTGATATCAATAAACGTGAGAAAACAGAGGAGCGGACTCATGACTTGCTTCTATTTGCTTAGGTTTGATCTCACAAGCAAGAAACACTGGAAGGCTCAGACGCCGTCTCAGGCACAAGAACCATGCCTCGACTTCCCTCATTTGCATTCATTTAACTGTATAATGAGCAGAAGGAGGCCAGGTGGAGACAGAAAGGGAAAATGTTTAACCAAACCAAACGGCGGGAATCAGATTAAGATATCTGCGGAAAAAGGCTTGCATAATAGAATACCCAGACAGATAAGCTGTGCTATGGAATTATTGATGAGGATTTGCAACGTGGATGCAAATGTTTGCCTAACCTGACCTTGGGTTAATCAAAATTTGAGGGAATCCGCTGTGGGAGATAAGTCGATGTCCTTAGCTCTCAATGTGGGTGATGATTCACACTCTAGCATACCTGAAATACATCCAGTGCCGCCTTGTTATCGAGGAAATGCGCCAATGCTATTTAAATACCAATAAAAGCCTGATTCATGCTGCTGTCTGAGGCAATGGAGAAAAGCCATCCATTTATGCAGGAAACATATTATCTTTTGGTCTGATTTGATTGAAAACATAAAGTCTGTGTTTCAGAGAGAGGCATTCACTTGATCTAATATTCTCCTCCATGCAAAGTTATTTTAGCTTGTTCAGGATCTTCGACAAAAGTCTCGAGCCTCCTTCATCAGAAACTTGGTCCTTTGGGCCCTTTTTCACTCCATAATTTCTCTGGAAAGCAAGAATAACACAGAGTGAAGCAAGAACTGGCAAATATACTCCCACACGTCCACCCACTCTCACTCAAGTGCACCTTCAGACACCCACAGACGGTGTGACGGTGCTCAGGCTTCAGGTTGACTCGCACAGACTTTCTGATTTAACTAAAGAACACTTGACATCCTGTTGGCTCACAGTCCAAGCAAAAGTGCTGCAAAGGTTTTTCACACAAACCAAACATGTGAATATCAGCTGGGAGCAGAGATGGCAAAAGTACACACATCATTTACTCAAGTAGAAGAACAGATACTCGTGTTTAAAAAAACTCTGGTAAAAGTAGAAGTACTGACTACACTTCTTTACTCAAGTAAAAGTAAAGAAGTATGGGCTTTGAAATGTACTTAAGTAAAAAGTACCCATAACTACCAGCTGTTTTAAAGAGTACCTGACCTCTTTTTATGTTAATAGAACAATAATGTCATTGTTAGCTAACAAATGTTTCGATGCTGAGCAACGGCAAAATAACAACGTTTTCAT
>NW_011345674.1:28505-45286 GCF_000735185.1 Notothenia coriiceps | reverse complement strand
GGACGCAGGAGGGCGCACTTGTGCTCTTCTGCAGTCGGCACGCTTAATAACCTCCTTTTCCATACGGAAGTCTCAAAACTTGTGTGTACTTCTCATATCACTCTTGCCTATACTTTCTTCCTACTCGGTCTCCCTCTCGCAAGGCGTTGCTCGCCCAATGAACATATACTGAAGTCTATTATTTATTAAGCCCTCAGAAGCCTTCTGCCCTCGGCGGATGGACTTACGCGCGCGTCTGTGGCCTATTTTCTGCCGGCAGCGGCAGGACCTCGCTACGTCCTGTCGGAGAGCAGTCGCTCGCCTTCTCGTGTCTGTCGGGACCATGCTCCGAGGCGGCACACGATTCATATTGTTCACGCAATGTAGACAGTGTCCGAGGCGGGAGATGACCTGAGATCCATGTCCCAACTCTCGGGGGCTACATATGCGCGTGACAGCAGGTGTTGTTGTAAGGGTGGACGGGGACTGCCGAAAAACCGGTCGTCGACGACGGGGTGTAAGGGAAAATTGGGCCAACCCTGGCTCCACTCATTTAGACCCGACACCGACGACGTCTCGTTGGGAACTGACGGCGAATGGAGCGTCTTTCACCACCGAGTTTGTTCGTAACTGTGCTTCAGTGTTGTGGGGGGGATGGGGGGCGGGTATCTGCCGTACCCCCTCTCGCGCCGAGCCGTCCTCCTCCTCGTCGGGAGGTCGCCGCGGGAGAGGATAGGCCTTGGAAGTCTCCCGTAGGCCTTTCCACTTCCGCGTAGTGCAGGCGCCTCCCCAGTCTACGGTTGACTGGGTGTTGGCGGGGGGGGGGAGGGTGTTTAGTACCAAAAGGGTCCGTTCGTGTCTGCTCCTCTTTTTCGGTCTTGTACAGGTTCTCAGTTTTGAAATACTTTCCGGACCCGCAGCTGGTTCCGCGGCGACACTTATATAGGAGGTGTGAGTGTCGCACAACTTTTTCCGCAGCTTGTCGCGGTCCGTCGGGCATTCACTGCACCGTGCTCGACCGCGTGCTATCACGCCTCCGAGAGAGCGGACAGGCCTATCCGGTACCGTTCATCGGCTGTCTCGGGTCGGACGGTCCGCAAAGACCTGTCTCTGAAAAGATACAGGCGCGCGGGGGCTTCGTGTGTTTGTTCGCTCGACAAGCCGCAGATGTCCGTCGGCACGAAGTGCTACTCACTTGACGATGGCGTGCCCGTCGGCCGTCTCTCCGCCCTCCATCGTCACGGGACAAGGGTGCCGCTACCCCCTCCCTTCTGACTTTGAGGCGCATTGACTTCCTCCCGCGTCGCTGGACTTCCGTGAGGAATCCAGCAACCCGTGTTTCCTCCCAAGCCGACGTAGCAGTGGGGCTCAGCTCACTTTGTCCGAGCCCACGCTGGCCGTCTCGCGACCAATTGAGCCCTGTGCAAAAAACCGACTGCAATTCCGTTTCTTTCGACAGCAGGTGTCTGTCACGAAAATCCTCCTTTCGAGGTCGTCGAGTTTACCAAGACTTGGTCTCGACATCCCCGCGCGCAGGGTCCGACGCCCCCACCTCCGCGCGTGAATGACCCGTCCGGAGACAGACTGGGGATTTTTGGCCCTGAGTCCCAACTGATTTCCGACTGGACGGCGGTTTAGTATGAACCCGTGGCTCTCTGGGTGCTTTAGCCTCGAAAGTTTTGGCCCCTCCCACGACATCCTAGCGCCATCAATGTCAATTGTCACGATAACATCACATTCACGTTAGCGGCAACGCCGGCACATCGTGGTAGAAACTCTCGTCATACCACCACCGACCCTGGACATAAAATTCCTTTCCTCTCGTCTCCCTCAACCCAGCTAAGAACAAGTAAAAGACACTGAAGACGGAGTGGAGAGTCTGAAAGTCACGCCCGATGCGTTTCCCTCGCGCGATGGTTTCTCTGGGCCGTCGATGGTACCTTGGCTTTTGTTACCTAAATTCGACATCAATTTCAGTCTCACCTTTGTTCAGTTCCTCCACATTTGCAGACTAAAACCGTCTTTAGTCCTCTTTACGCTCCCTCTTATATCTGCGGCCCTCTCTTTTGGGGCCTCTCTCTCTCCTCGTGCATCTTTCTAGCCTCAGAGCGGCGCCCTTTTAGCTCCCACGTCATACGGCGTTTCGGGAGGTTACTCCTGCTCCTATGCGAGGAGCGGAGGACGAGCTTACGGCGTTCGGAGACAGGTGGGCTTGACATTCTTCCTTTTTATCTCGATTGAGTGTTTTATCGAGATAAGAGCGAAGGAGTCGTGGCTCAGCGACCTTAGGATCGGTGAAAAAAACCCGGACATTGTCCGACACCCACCTAGGTGCGAGATCGACAGCGACCTAATCTGACCTTAGTGGGTGACGGTCTGCTTAGGTGGACAGAGCTCGGACAGGGAGAGTCGCACTCGTCCTTGGCCCCACGAGGACGCCTCCCCTTCACACGCCCGGCTCTATCACCATTTACGGGCTAACGTGACTGGAGAACTATTGTAGCGGCGTGGTCTTGACCCCTTGGCGGGTCCCCGACCGGGTGGAATAGACAAAGTAGAGACTCATGGTGCCCGCGGCCTCCGCCAGGCCTCGGGTGACCTACTGACTGTCTCAAGAGCGGAGTGAGTAGGGGTCCTCGTCCTGCTCTTACTCTGCGTCGGCCACCTTTCGCATATCGTCAAAGGACCGGTACCGAGCCCGCCTCTTCCGCCCGGCAGCCGAGTCCCCGGTACCTCCTTGGGTGTCCCCGTCACCACAACGCAGTGCCGACCGCTTGTCTCCTTGAAGCGAGAGGGCTGACCCGGGTCTAGACGAAGTGGTGGAGGCCCACTTCGCAGGTAAGCGGACCGTCCGCCCGGGCGGGGAGCTTGTACTCCGGCCGGGGGCAAGAGGTCAGGCCTGTACTCCGAAGTCTCTATTGTGGTGGAAGCCTTCGGGTATTGGTGTCGGAGGCGGCGACACCGGTTGAGTCCGCGCTCGCCTTAGGCGCGCGCCGACGGACAACTATATTCGTGACACCACGACAAACAACGAGAACTGGTACCATGTACAGAGGGAACTTTAAATCCCCGTAACTTTCACGACCGTCTATTGGTGATGGCCGGGCATGCGAGATCCTCCACGACACCAGACTTGTGACAATCTCGGGTCGCGGGTGGGATATCGGGCCGCCGTCCGTAGGGAGGGGTCGGCCACGACTACGCAGCCACCTTGTGCACTCATCCTCCCAGTCGGCAGCGTCACTCCTTGGGGAGGCCTCCACTGGGCCTGCGGGGTTCTCGGCTCGGCTCCTCTCTGTCGTCGCCGCAAACACGGAGAACCTTAGGTTTGCGTCCGCCTCTTGGTGGAGACGTCCCGGCGCTATACATCCATGGGGCTCGCCCTGGTGTTACACTCGCTCGGCGGTACTCTGCGCTTTCAGACTACTGTCAATTTCGACAGTCGACAGCGAGGGCGCGCCCACCGCGTCCGACCCTTGGCGCGCCTCTTCCCGCGTGAAGACGAGAGACTGTCGCCCACCGCGCATCGTGCGGACGTAGCTCGTGGTGAGGGTTGATGTTCGCGGACAACCACTCATACCCCGATGCGCACAAAGTTACTAGCGCTTTCGGATTAAGACCAATCCACCTAGTTCACCTCGACCACATTCGTCGGCCCCGCGGGCCCTCGGCTCGGTCGACATCCTGATTTGGGGATAGCTCCAAGACTCTGGAATGTTTCCCTCATAAAAGAAGAGGGTGCGTTACACATGCTTGGGGCAAATGTGTGTGTTTTCATTGCAGTAAATATATGTGCTGCGTGATTACTGTTCAACTATACCTCTGTTTTTATTCTTTCATGTGTGGGTACTAAATGGCTACAAACATTGTGGAGAAATTAGCTTAAACATGTTTTATTACTCTATATGAAATGGAAGCAGCTTTTATGACAGGGACGAGAGAGCTGGGGGAGGGGACATTCTTCTTAAGATTTTCAGCATGTCAATTATCAGGGAAATCTACTTGTTTTAAATAGATGTGTGTGGTTGATTACTTTGTATTAATAATAACAGTATGTGTAAAGGAAGCTGGAAATATGCAATGTGAAACCTTTTATTTGAAGTAAGGATGTGAACAATAGCTCAAATGGGTGGAAAGGCTGCAGGACAAATGAGTGTGTTCTCTATATTGGGCCTGTGTGAAGTTTGACTATTTGAAAAGCATCTCTAATACTACTTAAGAGCATAGGTAATGTGTTCCTCGTTATTATTGATATGAAAGTAATTTACATGTATTACGTATATTTAGCCAACTATAAAAACTATATCTTAAAACATACTTTTAACTTGTGTGTGGTAACCTGAGGGGGGGAAGATGGACACAGGGACAAAGGGCCATAAAGGGGATGTGTGTGTGCTGGCTGCAAGATGTGAAATAAGATAAGAAAACTTGTTGTTTAGAGCAGGTTCGTACCAGACACCAAAAGGTATCTGGTTTTCGTCAAACTGAAAGAGACTTTTTGTTTCCGGGTTTCTTCTGCTGTGTCGCACTGATTGGGTGCGACAGGCCATGTGTTGGTCTCTCCCAATAAGATGACCTCTGGGGGAAAGCACGCACACACCTCCTCCTGTGTTTTAGTATGAAAGCCTGTGTTTTCCTTTGGTTCGATCTCTTTTTCTTCAGGCTGACCAGAGACTAAGACAGGAGAAAGAGCAGGAAGTACTTCCTTTGTATTTGTATTATTACTTTGTGTCATTAAAACAAGATTATTGTTTAACTTGCATTCTGGTGTTTCTTAATCCCTTCCTTTTTACGAATTTACCCAGCTTACCAAACGACACGCGGAGACGAGGTTGGTTTTAAACATCCTCCTAATCTCCAACAACATACAGTACTTTCCAACTGCTTGGAATTGATCGATTGAAAATGCAGATATCTGATATCTCTCAGGGGCAGAACACTTAGCCAAAATGCTGGTTGTAGACTCACTGAAAACAAGAAACATCTTAAGCTTAGTGTGGTGGCTTTAAAGTCAAGTGTTGTTAGAATGCACAAACAATTTCAAAACATTTTAAGTGGTGTTTATTTGTGAAGATTATGTTTCTGAACTAAATATTCAAGTTGCATTTACCAAAGTTTATTTTCTGCAATAATCCAAAATCTTGTGTCAACATTTTTGTTTTTGGAGGGCGACGCAACGTCTGTGCTTGTATATCAAACTCCTTCTACTATGTGATTTAATAATATTACAGTTTAAAAATAAATAAATTCATAACCATCGATTGCTATTCTTGATAAAAATGTTGCAACTCAATTTTTTTCCTTTCATTAAATTAGCACTGTGTTTGAGTTTTAACACACATTTCATTGTGCTGGCATTCTGAACAGACTTGGTTTCCTCTCTTTCCAGCAAATTAAACACTTTGTGGAAACATCTGATAGTCTAGTACCAATTATGTGTTTAAAGGCATAATTAAATGAAAAGGAACTTTTTTTGAGAGTGTTCAGTCTTTAACTGGTTTTTAAAATCTGATAACCATGTACTTCACAAACAAAATAAAAGTATGATTTCCAGCAAGGCCAACAGATCGTAATCTTTGGCACCGTGTGCACTTCCCAGTAGATTGGGCCAGTTCATTTGATCACAGAAGCGGAATGATAAACCTTTGGCCAATGCTTTTATTTGATATTACTTTCAAAACTTTTCCTTCTACTCCACCAAAAGTGTATGTTCTCTGTCTTTTGTCTCACGAGAGACGAGAAAATCCAATTACCTAATAATCTCCTAGACTAGAAATGAGGGAACTCTGTATCAGGTAGAACCACATACAAAATACTTAGGGAAATACAAGAAGTCCTCACTCCTACCTGACTAATTACGGTTCTAAGAATAAATCTTGATAGACACGAAACGTCAAACCCTGTGCCAACAGCTCTGTATATTCTGTGGGCGCAAGAGTAAAGACAGAGGCTTTTAAAGTTGAATTAAGAGGCAATTTGTCTGTTTAAACTCCAATGGAGCCCCGGCCTTCAGAGCAGCCTTGAACACTCATACACTGCTGAGTCTAGCCAAAGATCAACAGTGAACTTGTCCCACTCCCGGAGCGCTGAGGCCCTGCATGCTGTTCTCTCTCCGTCAGGTGTGATCACTGGTATCTGCACCACAGCCGGCTGGGAGCATCAGAGCAGGCCACGGAGGGGTGATTGTGGCAGCACAAAAAGAAAAGAGACCCATATTGAGGTTTCTGTGTGCACTGCTTCTCTAAGCCGCTTTGGTCTGCAGCTTTGCACTTTTTCAAAGTGCTGGCTTGCGCCATGGATGCTAAGCTTGCCACTCGGGGCCAGCAGGCAGTAGCATAGTGACAAAGAGAGAGACAGACCGACATTCAAAGAGGTAGGTATAAAGGGAATGACATCACAAAGATCACATACCTTTATCAGCCAAGGGGCATTGGTATGCCTGTGAAACTCTGAGCTCCACATACATACAGAATATAGACACTCACACACATGCCTGATTTTCTCATCTCCCAGAACCCCCCTGGAAAAATATCCCTAGTGTTCATAACGTAACGTCATCTCCAGCAGTCACAGTGTATATGAGTGAGGGAGAAAAAGGCAGAAACTCTAGCCCTTCTCCCCATGTCCCGTCCGTCCACATCACTCACATTTCCCTGTCTTCACTCTCCTGATGCCGATGAGATCCAAAAGAATAGCAGGCCTATCCTCATTTTGTCAGGGAGCTCTCACCCGGTTTTCTCAAAGGATTAGACATACTGAGTGTCGAGGGCCTTTGCATACAAAACAGCGGGGCATAAGAAGAAAGAGACCTTGGTGTGGACTCCAGGGCAGCAATAGGATACCGAATACAACACAAATTTCAACACAACACATAGGAGACAGTTCGTTGTGACAGCTGCTCATTAAATGAATCTGGAACAATTAAGATGAACTGAAAAATTGCAACATTTTGGCAGTGTATTTTCATAAATCAAATCGCAGTATTGGAATCCCCTAAAACCTGACTTTATATTTGAACTGTAAACTTTACAATTATATTTATAAAAACTGGACTAATATACAATATTTATTATGTAACGCTCAAACAGCTTAGTGTGATCTAGACAGAAACACTAATCTGGTCCAGTTCAAGGAGAGCCTCCACCACAGTGCTGAATCATCCTGAACATCCTCCAGCGTTACTGATCTACAGCAGATCAATGCTGGGGGAAAAGGGAGAGGCCTGACAATAACACAGGGAAGATATTGAGATCCTGAACACACCGCTTCATTTCCCCTACCATTTTTATAAAGTTACCTGCACAGGATGGTCAAAAATGCATTAAAAAAAGCTTCAAGTTGCCAGGAGTAGTTGCCCCAAGGTGTTGACGGACTACTGCCCAATGGCCTCAGTATTAAAGGATATTTGAGAATAAAGAATGAATAAGCTATGCTCTGCAAAACACCGCGGCTCCCCTACTGTTTACAGGCAGGCCTTTTAAAACCTTTTTTATCCTGAACGTTCAGCCTGAGGGACACGAAGACACATGAAAGCTTGCTGTTGATATCCTTTTTCTCACCTTCTGTAACCTCATAACCTGACACCAAATCACTCTTCCTATCATGTCAATGTGGATGTCAGTCTACCAGATGTCTGCAGGGCTTTCTACTGTAAAGCTGAAACATGCCGAGACGATTACAAGGGCAGACGTATCGTTAGGATCCCCGGTGACACAGATGCGCGCACTCCCGTGGGATGTAAACACAGACTTTGTTGATTGGTGCGGGGATTGTTTTTCTCCAGCTTAATACCTTAAAAAGCAATGATGAAGCAAAATACTTTAGGAGGACTTGACCTCCCTCTGCTGTCACTGCAGTCAATAGCAATCAGTCAGTAATAATATAAAGGCATGCCCTGGGGCTACTGTTGACAACAGACTCACTTTTGAAGCTAACACTGAGCAGAGTATAACAGAGGCAGAATGGTACATGGAAGTTGCATTATAGAAGTTATTACACAGCTCAGTTTAGTTCTCTATTCTGATTGGTCCATTTGGACATTTCAGCGGTTGTTAATACTCGCTAAGAATAACAGGACCTTTGCTAAGGAGGATAAAGAGACTGTGCAGTCATATCAATCCGCGGAAAGAAGTCCGGTTGTGGTGACTCGACAGATATGTTAGGTTTAGTTATGTTTTTACTCTAGTTTTTTGTTTTGATCTTGTCACTTCCTGTTTTTATTTTGAAAGTAATCTTTCCTCTCATTCCAGATCCCACATTTCCTGCCTTTGTGTGTTTCCCGCCCGTGAGATTGCTTGGCCCTGCCCTGATAGTTTTCACCTGTGCCCATCCCCCTCACCTATATATAGCTCTGGTGTTTCTTTGTTCCTTTGTCAGTTCGTTATGTTTCATGTCGTGAGAACCTGGGCCTTTTTACTCCTGATACCTACCTTGAGATTTAGACCTTTTGCCAAGTGAGTTTTTGTGTTGCTGTCCAATTTAGTTTTGGCTATTTAACTACTTTCTATTTTTTGAAAGTACGATTTAGTTTTTGTTATTAAAGAACATTCTATTTTTGGACAACTGTCTTCGAGTCCTGCTTTTGGGTCCTGCGTCCTGTGTCTCGGTTCATAACAACATTTGCTGTCTACTGTGGACAACAACATTTAGTTTTCATCCATCAGAAAACACTTAAAACACTTTTTGGATGTTAAATAAACTTTCCCCATTAAAGAAAATAGTTTCCTGTCTGTGTTTTAAAAAAATGTTTTACTTTTATGTATGCACCACAACACCAAGTCAAATTCCTCGGATGTGCTAACCTACAGTACCTGGTAATAACCCTGTATCTGGTTCTGAATAGAAAAACAGCGCAATAAGAGGAATGAGGTTAAAAGTCAGAGCGCTGGGCCTCAGAGAAATCAACAGAAGAAGACATATGGAGTACTGTATGGGCTCTGGGTTTAAAGGCTTGTTAATGGAAAAGAAAATGTGAACAGACTTGGAAAAAGCTCTAAAAACCTTTGAGAAGTGCTGTGGTAATTTTAACATTTAACATTGCTGTTGCCTCAGTTCCAGCCGTTGGCATGCCTTGCAACTGACTATTTTCTTCCTAAGCAGAGGCAATACGATGACTTTTTAATCAATAAGTCAAGTCGTTGCTTTATTTAGTATATGGCTGTGTAGTAAGCAGGATTATTTGCAGCTAGGCCATCATTAATGATTACATCCACATAATCCCTTACATATGCCCATGTTCATTGAATGTAGTGTGCATGAACTGACCCTAAGCCCAAAGTAGAGTTTGCATACAATGGGTGATTTCTCAGTCTCTTACAAGCAGTAAATATTTTAGGAAGTATTGGCATGGGTTTAGAAGGTTTGCTAAGTGCTAATTTCTCATCCCAAATATTTGAAGTTCGCAGCGGAGACCCCCCACTGCTCACACACTGGGTTTTATTGCCACGGGTAACATTCATTCCAACCAAAACATGATTATCTTTCACATAATTCAAAGTCTTACTGTGTGCTCATGGGGGCTGTGTGACGGAGGAGTTTTGTGCTGTGGGCTTAATGAATTAATGTTGCGTCTGTCAGGTACAGCACACTGTTAATTTGAGTTTGAATGAGTAGGAGTATGCAAAGTGACACAGGAAGAGCTGATGGAGCCATTACAAAATCCAAATGCTCGTTCATTTCCTATGTAAATTACAGTAGTTGGTATATTTTCTGACGGCTAATCTGATTTAGAAAATTAGATAGTAACCTTCACTCCTGCAGAGAAAACAACATATACACCACCTACATATGGCAGTTTTCTTTCTTGGTAGTGTTAGAACACAATTGTCGTGAGTGCGTAAAACAATTATAATAATCACGAATGGAAGGGAAGAGTGACAGTATGGGCATTTGGTCAGCATTTGACTTCAATGAATTTTCAAACAAATGCAGTACGTGGGAGATTTGAGTATGCACAACCACGTCATGTACTACATCACATATATGTCAGACAACTACTAATAACAACGCTATGGCAGGAGGTTGGGCCCACAGTTAAAAGAGGGAGGCAGGAATAGACAACAGAAAGCAGGCTTTAAATTAAGAAAAGCTGATGAAAGACAAACACAGGGGTACCAGGCAAAAGATTTGGAAACAAAAAAATGAACAAGTACAGAGCACAGAGGGAAGAAGGGCAGAAACAGGAACAGGAACACTGGGAATCATGCAGGGACGATATACACCGCACATCAGGACCAGGCACCAACAAAGGCGACGAACCGACAGAGAACACAAGGGAAGACAGGCATATATTCACACAAGACTAATCACAAAGACGAGAAACAGCTGGAGGAGGCAAGGAAAACACAAGGGCAGCAGGTGAACACAAAGAGAGGAGCTAAATCAAGACAGGATCAAATGCATTTAAAAGGAACTTAAAAACAAAGTTTTGAAAATGACACTCACGTTAGAAATGTTTAGCAGCAAACAGTAAGAGTCGGGCATCTAGGCAATGCATTTTAGTAGCTCCATTTGACCGACTGATCTAGCGTGATACTCTAAATATGAGCAAGTACACTTCTCATAGTTTTGGGGGTCATCTGCAAACAACCTTAACTTTCATTTAGGTATTAGGTATGTGTTGTTTAGTCCGTGTGCACATAACGCATTTTTCTGAGCAACAGAGCCTTTTTGCAATAAATTCCAATGAGACCAGAGCACATTGCTTCACATGAGTCGCCTCAAAAAAAGCTCTGCCTTTTTGGTTTGGCTGCTCTGAAGGCTTCAAGTTGGAAATATTTCTACTTTTCAGAAAGATGTCACTGCAGGAGTTGGCGAAGAAGCTTGTTTTTGACTTTGTTTGTCAGACGAAAACTAGTCCAAAAAGTTTATTTGTTGGAGCAGCAGATCAGATAAAGTGTGAGAGAAATAATCTTCTGGTTGGTTGCAATGGTGGAAAAACAATGTGAAAGAAATAAACAGTAGAACAAACAGAAGATGAAATCCAAGGTTTTGTTTGTCCAATCCTCACTGAGCTGTGCAGCTGCTCATCTTGGAGTTGTTTCTTCACCAGGTGCAACTCAACATCTGCAGATGCACACATTCACACCCGAAGCCAATTGAATTACCACGAATAAGTAAGAAGCAATTATGTTTTGGCATTGCTACAAAAGCGTAGCTCGTGGGGTGACTTGAAATCTCGAGAAAGAAAGTGGAGAAGAGTTCCTGGTTCTATTTGGTTGAAATATGTTATTCAAACAGAGACTGTAAAGTAGTTTGTAACATATTCAAGATTTTGTACAATTCTGATGCCCTAATTTCATCATGTTTTTTCAATACAGTATGTATGTACTCAGTACAAAGTACATTCTGCATATACAGTACTGGGACATTTAATGGCTCTCAAAATGCCAAAGTGAATTAGCCCCTTTGTCTAAATGTTCAGCAAATTCTTCGCACATCCATCTGTTTTCCCCACACAATTTCCAATTATCTCTGCTTAATGCGTCATAACAGCTTTCTATTGATTGGTACTCCAACCCCCATGCTTAAATCATCCCATTCAGCTCAGGCTTCAGCATTTTAAATAATAACACTCGTGTTTAATTCCTCCCTTCAGTTATTAAAAGTCAAAACGGGCAAAAGAGTAGGTGGAATAAAAAAAATGTATACTAATTTGATCCTCATTGGTGTATTGTTTGTAATGCAATGCCAAATGCTGCCCCTGGTGCACCTCATGCATCGCTGTTTTTTGTGAAGATTCTTGGCCTTGTATCTTGTGTGTCAGAGGCTTTAAAGCAGCTAAAGAGATTATAGAGCACGCCGCCTTGAGCCTCTAGTAAAAACCTCAGACTGTACGCACACAAAGACACCGCCGTTCTAATGATATCAGAGCTCTGAAGGATATGGTAGATCGGTATCAAAAGGTAAGGGAACAGCAGCTATATGCTTTTCATGTTGTATTAAACAGCCTTAATGGAAAAACTAATGTGAGCATTAAACAACAAAAAGAGGCCTTTAGAGATTGCTATAGCTAATGTGCTCATATAAAGAATCTAATGGCACTGAGGTCACCATGTACCCTTTATTTCCTTTCATCCATGTCTGATATTACATGTGACATATGGAGGGATGTTTGAGTAATGTAGACTTCATGACTGAAAAGGTAATGGTGATATCAACAGATCAGATGAATGAACAAAATTGTCCAACGTCCCTGTTGCAAATAAATCTAAATCTTCACGTTCACAATGACACATGGACTGCATGGCAGATGTTTTCCATTGTCAACATGTTGGCTGTTAGACACCTGAAATAAGGTCTATGGTCAACAAAAATGAGAAATTGTCACGTTTTGTTCTACACTTTGTGTAGAAAGTGGTGTTAATATATGGAGATTATCTTGGTGAGCATAAGTATTATAAAAGTGAGGTCTGCTATTGGGGTTATTTTCCCTAATGATCCGATATCCAATGGTAAAGTCCCATTGGTTGTTGTCAAGGGAGCCCTTACGATGCTTATGTCAGGTTCGGCTTACAAGAATATGTCATCATTGCATTAGTCTATTAAGATGGTTGACTAAATCCGTTCCTCCTTACTGCGTCACTGCTGACAGAGGGTTTGCCTTTATTATACAAAGAAGCGCATGGCTTGAGCACGGTACTTCAAAATGAGGACCATCCATCATCACAAAAGGTGAGCCAGTGGCTGTACCAACAATAATATTTATGGACATCTTAGAAGCAATCATTAATTTATTGAGCATAAAAGCCTTTTCACGGTGTCCTTGACTAAGTTCGACCAACAGCAGGGGACTTCCTCCTTGACCTTTAGATTCTGCTGGTAGACAGTAAGTGCTCAGGGAGTCTGAGAGCTAGTTTCAGTATCAACACGCCGCTCCCCTGCAAAGTCAAATTCATACCGACCACATGCACCATGCGGAGGTTGTGAAAACTATTGAAGGAGCCAGATTTTTTATAAGCCGTTGCTGTGGGCACAATTTACAAGCCATGCAGGTAGTCTCAAACAAAGCCCCAGTAATGAGCTCATACAGAACAAATGGAAGGAGGTAATGGTGGAGCAGGCCAGACAGCATACATTTAAACATCATCCCATTTAATGGGAGATGAATTGTTATTTTCACGGAGTCTAAAAAGTAACGTTGTTAGTAATTGAATGGCAGTGTAAACACAGGGCTGCACCACTGGTTAGTGTGTTGGAAGTTTTAACCACCACATTCTATGCTAATGCAAAATCAAAGAAGCTTGCAGCAGCCAAAAAAAAATAAAAAGACTAATTGTGTTATTAGTTTTATTAGAGCAGACCCCTAAGCCATGGTAGACTAGGTCTAGGAGACACTTTTTTTGTTTTTCAAAACCCATTGATCCTCTGACCATCTCTTATAATGCAGAAGTAATTTCCCACACAGCCATACCATAATACCACTATCTAGTTCTTCAGGTCTGTATTGTGTCTGTGACAAGGTCTCCAAAGACAGTAGACTGAATAATGTTTAAACACTGCTGCAGCCATTTATTCTCACACCAGCAACACTTTTGCAAAATATGGCATTTGTAAAAGATAATGATGCCACTTTGTTACTCAGTTGGAAAACATTTGAGTTGTTATGGTTTGCAGGGAGAACACGGACTGTTAATTCTGCAGGATGGCTGTTAATAGTAAGCGGCCGACATGGAAAATTAGCAAATTAGATTCAAATCAGCTCCTGGGTTTTTCTAGCAAATGGAACTAGATGCACTGTTGCATGTGATTGGTTATAATGACATGCACTTGATTGTAATGTAATCCCTGAAAATGTTATTCATTATTTGTTGCACCTTGAACCAACACTGCTGGAAATCCAGGATTTCTTCCCCCATAAAAGATAACACAGAGAAAAGAGGTGAAATCTGATTCCTCATGGGTTTAACGCTGGTGATTTCTCCTCTCATTGTGTGTAATTTGGGGCTGAATGCATGACGTGCACACTAGGTATGGTAATAAGGAATGAAATGTTCAATTTAGAGTCAAAGAGTGTCCATTCAAAATGCTCCTAACAACTCCAAATTGCAATCAGACAATCGTCAAAATCAACCTTCATCATCAAACGATTAACACCCGCCATCATCTGAAGCTTCAACAACAAAGTGGCTTTTATATGTTGAAAGAATAAAAAGGCTTTGTCGCTGTGATTGACTACCTCACACAGCTAATCACTGTGTTGTATTTTCACCTCTCACCTCAGTAGAATGCAAATCACTCAGGACTTCTGAGACTGATTTGTTTACTGGCAATAAGTGAAGGACAACATCTGAGAAATCATAATCATCTTGGTGCTTTGTCAGTAGACAGGGCTCTTTTCACATGTAGGATCTATCAAAAGAACATCAGCTTGTCGGAAATGCTAATCAAAATAGTTTGCAGTTGTTTGATCTGCCACTCATCTGTCAAAATCATGTGTACGATCATTTATTTGTGTATCTGCCTGTTTGACTTTTCACTTTTCATCTAAGCTAAAAGTATAAAAATTAAATAAAAAATATTGTTGACATGTGCTGATGTGTCTTTTAAATCTGTTTTTAATCTTCACTACATCTCCAAAAAGATGCTGAAGATAGCATTAACGCGCCTCTTCTCTTTGTATGTGTCAAATCAAAAGTAAGGCATTAAACACAATTAAAACCGTGAGACCAATCAAAGTGCCAACACTATTGGACATTGATTGACAGATAGCACCTTACCCCGCTCCTACACTGGAACTGATGAAGGCGCGATTGGCTCAGATGACATTCCTCCAACACCTCCACAGAATTAGATATGACAGTCGCATTTCTGTGGAACTGTACAAATGGGCCAATTTAATCCCACCCTGTTGCCCACAACGCCAGTTCCAAACTAAGTGATTGATCCTGAGAACATTTATAAAGCCACATTCAGTTCCCTTGAGAACACGTATCCAGCACTAAACCAAACCTTATGGCTATTTCCCAGAAAAATAACATTTGAACTCTCGTTCAGCTTTTTTACTCAGACAAAGCACAGCTATGAGATTATGTGTGAATCCGAAAGGCTATAATTAAGGCTAAGATGGCTGATGGTGAAACCAAGTCACACTCTAAATGACTTTCAGAGGCTTTTGTGCTCATGGGAATGAGGCCGCAGCCAATAGAAACAGAGTAAAAGCTTCCATTGTCCGTTCAGTGCAGGACAGGAAATGAGGTATCAAAACCTTCATGTTAGCATGTTAATTGTCTCTCCCAACACTCGAACACACAAGCTGATTTTCAGAGGATTAGTGGCCTTGTTAGTGATCATATATCCAACCTTTTATTAAATGAGGATTGGATACAGTGGCAGGGTTCCCAGGCTGCGCTGAACAGGACAGGGTTGCCTAGGCGCCAAGCCAGCATAGTCATTTGTCTGGTATGGGGACACAGAGAGGACATGTCCTACCTGTAACATTCAGTTTAATTAAATCACCACCCTGGATTCCATTGAGCAAAGTGGTGTTTATTTCTATTGTTGCACTTGTTCTCACACTTTATGGAGCAGATAAGTCAAAATGAGGTTTCTGGTTGCCATGACATTCCCCACCGGTGTACGTGCTGCTCTCTTATCGTGTCTTTGCAATCCGTTTCATTTGCTGCGGGACTGAAAGTTGGATGTTTGTTGGCTTTTATTTTAAATGTGAAGTAGGACGTTTGCAGATCAATCTGGTTTACGAATAGCTCCTTCACAGCTAAATTGAGTAGTGTTTGACTGCGGTCATTTCAACGCCCTGCATCACGGGGAAAAGGGAGGCAAGGCAAGACACGACAAAACCATCTTTCCAAACAGATGACAAACAAGGATTTCACAGGGCGAAGAGAGAGAGGGCGGGTGAAAGGGATCAGGGCGGTGAAGACAATCACACAAGAAGTAAAAACAGACAACACAGAGGGTTTCAAAAATAAAACATGAAACACAAAGACAGAACATGCACCCTCACGTTTTCAAGCAGTCAAGCATCCACCATGCATTTACAGTAAAAACCACATTGCCTTAGTGCCATTGGTGCAAATTAAGTTTACTTTACAAATCTGGAAAAATATATTTATTGGTGTCTGCAAACATTTCCCCCCCACTTCTTTAAATCGTTTTTGAGACATATTGCCACTAGCATACAAACATAATTTATAAGGTAATAGTGTCCATTAAATCAAATATTGGAGGCTTCCCAACTTTTTTACACTAAATCAATCAATATATGATTTGTGTCAAACGACATGTAGAGGCAGTGGATTTGTTAATGATTATTACTGTATTAATTGTTTAGAATATGACAATTAATCTGATAGGGGTTGTGGAAACAGGATAATCATTATGAATATCCTAAAATAGACCTTAGTCTGAATGTAGCATCTTAAATGGGATATGTTGATATTAATCAGGCTTTAGGAGCATTTGTTTGACACATAATACGCACCTGGATGTGCATGTAAATTGGGATTTTTACCCCAGTTTGTAGCACAAAGCATCTTACTGGTTTCACTTACATGTCCAATATATACAAACCATCTGGCTAACCGTTTGTAAAGCAGGGCTAAAGTTACAGGACCTGCCACTGTTTTCCATTTCAGCGTTCCACAAAAAGCCCAATAGTCAAAACAAAGAAGAAAAGCAAACCTTTTTCTTTTTGAGTAGAATCACACCTCATTTTAAACATTTTCTTTTTTCTCAATAGGGGGCAAAAATCTGAATATCATGAAAACCTATTCATTATGTTGGGTTACACACACACGCACGCACGCACGCACGCACGCACGCACGCACGCACGCACGCACGC
>NW_011345674.1:0-28469 GCF_000735185.1 Notothenia coriiceps | reverse complement strand
TCAGCGAACGTTGACTTTACACTTCAACGAGAAGTGGCCCTAAAGACTGAACTACTCCAAATGGCTTGTAGACAAAGGAACACAGACAGGTCGTAGGACAAGTAGTCACTTATCTGGGAAGAAGGTGACCTCGTAACCACTACCATGTGAGTTCTCCTTTCTTTGTAGTGAAAGAGAAGGCTCTCCTCAATGCTGTACGCTCCAACAAGAAATACAAGTTCAAGAAGAAACCTGAAGAAAACTAGTTAATATCCCATTTCTCTAAGATGTAGTTTGATTGATTTTGAACATTGGTGGACTGTTTACAGGGTTGCAAATTTACCATTTTTAGGTTACAGTTGCCTTTTAGGTGAAAATGTCATTGTTCTGCATAGGATTTTATGTTGGCAACTTTTTGCATTGTTGTCACCTTGTGATGTTGATGGGTTCGCACTCCTGTGTCTATACTGAAAAAACATTTGGAACCTTCTCATGAATGTTGCTTGAAGTGAATAAATTGCTTAAGTTAAATAGCATTTGCCAATTCATTGTTCAAAATGTTATGAATCTTTATTTAGAAAGAAATACACATTGGTGGCCTATTGATGGACATACATCAGATATTACACATGTCTAGTGGAATAGGGCACTATTAATGTACTATGTAAGATGGTATGTGCTAGAAATAGGTAAACCACTTCCGCGCCGGGCAGTGTCCCACATTGTCCCTCAGAAACATACCCCTTGTCCCCCCTTGGGCTTCTTAGCAGGTGGTCACCCTAAGTGTGATTCTGTGTAGTTTATTTCTGGCATCCCGTTGGATTTGACGTCATCCGAACAGGACATTGCACGCTCACTGATGATAGTGCGCGAAGGTCCGTTTACGCCGGTTGTTAAACAACATCGTTATGGGGAAATGCAAGTTTGTGTCCAAATGGTTGGAAGATAAGGAGGAAGGAGAATCAATACTGTAGGCCTATATAGTAAATGTGAGCCAATGTAACCGGTTAAAACTCGAAGTGGCGATGAGGTCTTAAAATGTATGGAAAGGGTCTTAAAAGTTATTACATTTGACTTCAGGATTCCTGCATATACCCTGAGATGAGGCTCCCTCCGCAAAATGAAGAACCCTCCGCAAGCTGAGGCCCCCCTCCGCGAGGTGAGGCTCCACGCAGTTTGTGTGATCGGCCTGTAGAGACAGCGTCCCTCACACGCATCCTAAAAACAGCGCTGTCCATTATGCCAAAACAATGTCATTAATAAACACTGCATATGATAGATAAATGTCAATGCGGGTGTTTTGCAGCAGTCACAGAAAACCTTAAAACCAGTGGATTAATACACAAGACAGACTGTTTTGGGGTCTATGAAACCATGCAAATAAAGACCATCAGGGAGGTTCACTTTTTCAATAGGGCGTAAATGGAACCCTGGGCTTCAGCTAAGTTTTTTCTGTGTTTTCCACAAGATATTTAGGGAGTGAGACTATGGTGGGTTGAGCAAGCACACTCTTAGGTGGAACATAAAGTCTAATGCATCAATCTGGATCAAAATTAAGAGGTTAGTGCATGAAGAGCTTTATGTTTTTGTAATCAGTTCTGGTTACCAATTTTGTCCCATATAAACAATGTCGTCATCTGCCCCAGCTCCTACAATATTCCACCTCACACACACAGATATAAAAATATACCACACTCACAGACATTTACCAACTATCTGCATAAAGGTTGGCACTCATCTCTTATTATGTAGCCTAATGCACACAGTGTTTATTATCTTGTATGCGTGGAGTGGTGGGGAAATTAGGAATGTAATTGCACAGAGAACCTTTTTTAAACTCTGCATATAAGTTAGATCAAAATTCATGTTTAAAGAGACAGAGTCCGTGTTTCAAGACAGGACGCCGACATCTCCAAATTCTTCGGACGCACTGAGTATGGTCTGCCATGGTTTACAAGCAACAGGCTTCTGGCAGGGAGGCTCTCAACTGCTGCAAAATCTCAGATTGCCAGACACATGGACACTGCTGAAACAGAAGGTTGCACACTGTCTGCCAAAAATATACATCTACAGGGACAAAAGTTATCTGCTTCCATCAAGGATTTACATCAGTTGGATTCCAGAAAGGCCAAACATGAGATCAGTGTAGATGGAAATGTGATTTAAACTTAGTACAAAACCCATAACTTGCCTGCTAGTTAGGTTGGGCCTTTGTTATGTAGAAAGAGCAGTAAGCCGTACGTTTGTGGGAAAGGATTCTGATCTGGCCCAAATAAGGATCTCGCACCATAATATCATGCGTTCACTTTGACAGCTCTTTTTCCAGATTTTTCATAATATAAAGCCTTTCAGAAACAACTGACAACAGAAAATTTCTCAATGTATAAATGGTTTAATCATTGCAATCTATTATTACGTTTGGAAGAAAAGCAACCACTTGAATCAGTTAGCCAATACGCACCACTGGACCTAAAAAACCTGTTTATCAATTAACGTAGCTAGGTTTGGTTTTTAACCAGTTGATCACTAGTAGCTTTCTATATTTATCCTCTAGTTTGGGCCAGTGACACTAGGGTGAATGTGTTCAGCCTCTTCGAATATAAAACCACATGTAAATCATATTTCTTTGTGAATTATAGGAGTATAAGACATCAAGTATAAGAGTCTTTCAAACCATGTCTTTACGTCCTAGTGGGACCTATCCTGCAACTTGTTATACAAAACAAAATGTTGTCAGAAAACTTTAACACATTTAATATCCACAATGAGTTATCAGTCAAAGGCGGGCAATGACACATTTGCTTTTGAATATATTTTTTTGAAGGTGCCCTATTGCTATTCAGGTTTCATAATTGTATATAGTGCCATCACTGTGACATGTTCACATGCTTTGATGTTCAAAAAGGTCTTTATTTTTCTCATACTGCCTGTGCTGCAGCAATGATAGTTACGTCTGTAACTACGGTTCTATGAGTCCCGGATGACCGCCAGAGGCGGTGCTTTAGCACTGGATATGTCCATCACGCGCATGCGCAGCTCGAGTACCAATAACAACAAATTCCCCTGTGTAACTATCGTTCTATCTCGTTGGTATAGGTCATCCAGTGCTTTAGCACATTAACCCGATAAAAACCTGGCAGAATGTGCCAGAAGATGCCCACGACGCCGCGGCGCAGATGGTCTCCAGGAGCACCACTCTCAGGGCAGCCCACGATGTTGAGATGCTCCTCGTAGAGTGGCATCTCATCCCTGATGGCGGACCCAAGGTCTGCCTAGCTTGGGCAGCACGCTCCAGTGTCTCCAGGGCAGCTGCCCCAAACAGCTCCCATGGCTCGACTGGCACGCTACAGAGGACTCTCCTACATGTCTCCGTTAGTGGTGACTGAGCCAGCCAAACCTGGCGACTAGCCTGCACCAATAAGGACATAGTACACATCTAAGTGTTTATCAAAGGTTTGTTCAAAAGGTTTTTCCATATTTTATTCCTAAATACATGCCGGAAATGTGTTAGAGATTTATTGTATTCATGCAAAGAGATATACACATTCCCTCTGTAAAAAACTTTAAACATAATATATAACATTTCAGATACAGCAATGTGTCCGAATGTAAGAAGTCAATTTGGAAAGTGTCATGGGGATAAATAAGGTAAACCTGACACCTGTAAGGGTCTCCCATTGAGGCAATGATTGGTTTTAATGCAGCCACAGTGTGAAATAACTCTTCTGGCCAGTTCTATTGGCCACTCGGAGGGGAATCAGGGCCATCCCATTGAGGATTTGTGCAAATATGGCACTCATTATGAAATAAATTGTCCCAGCATCCATCAGTTCATCCTCCAGCCTTTGCTTATGTTAGCACATTACGTTAGCCTCCCAGCGGCTTTTGATGCATAACTGGGCTTTTAACCATTTTATGGAGGGGGATGTTTCATGAAAATGATGCTTGAGAATTCCCATATTGGACTAAATGAAAGCATCAAGCTGATCAGTTGGCCATTATGTGCAATATTCGTTTTTTTTGGCATTAGAATAGTGTCAACACAGAAAATCCTAAACATGAAAGCTTTTTGGTTCAGTATTTTATTCAAGCCTTAATGACGTAAACAAGCATTAATCTGACAGCACATCAAATCTAGTGAGGTTATTCTGTATTACAAATGTGTTGTGTAGGCTTTTCCACATGATACTTCAGAGTCTCAAAGAGTGTCTGCAATCTGCCATGTGTTATCATCACCTTCCTTTGCTCTTACCCAATAATTGTCACCTTGCAGTACATAAAAGTAAAGCCACCATGCTTTTATGACATGGGAGTGGTGAGGCGCACCTCTTTACGACCTGAAGAGTATTGGCGGAAAGATTTAAGAAGCGGAGAATAACATGTGGCACTCTTTGAAAATATGATCGTAAAGACGATGTCCCCTACGCAGACAAATTGTCTTCAGGTAAGAGCTGCCATTACTGCACATCAACCAACACAAACCCATTATGTTCGAAAGCCTCGATAGACAGAGTGAGGAGAGGGCCTCTAAAAACACCTGGGGTGCCTTGTTTGTGCCTCAAGCATGGCTTTACAACTCAACAATAACTAGAAAGCACACCAAAACACACCCTCCATGGCTTTAAAATCCATAAGAGCAGTCAATCCTAATGGAAGAACATGTTACTGTACCTCATCAATCATTTCACATGTTTATCAGCAGCAGATGAAGATTGCCATTTCAAATGACAGTTGTTAGAGAAGGCTATAATATCTCAAATCTGTACAGCATATGACGAGTGCCAACAATTGATCAAATATTTCATTTGAATTGAGCCAAGGTCAATGCTGCATTCGTGCCTTTTGGAAAGTATAGTTTTCAGACTTCGGTGTGTTCAAGAGATAATTAATAATGTGGAAACTGCACTGACGCTACGAAGAAAAAACGCTGTATTTTCTTGGTCAGAACGTTATTACAATTTTCTTTTAAAGTTATATTCTGAAAGCAACACCAATGTGTCATTTCACAATTTAAACAATGGTCAAACATAATTTGTCTAATTTTCTTTCCTGTCACAGTGCAACACCCTTCCACCAAGTTTAATGACATTTGAGAAAATATTTTTTTCCATAAGCCTGCCAACGGGCACATGCACAAACCAACCTGAAAATATCTTCCATGGGACTTGGTAATAATAAAACTTCTGTTTTTCAACTGAGGCACTTGAAAGGATCTTTTTTATAATGTGTTGGTGAGAATGTTGCCTGTATGCAATCCGCCAACCACCCTTCACCAAATAGTACAGCTGGGAATTTAATTCGGATCTCTGCTTTTGTGGGTGTGAATTTCACCTATTTCTTTTGAGTCATTTCATATTCTAAAATAAATCTCCTCAGGGAATCCTTGGCTGTGGATCTGTCATCTTAAAAGCAGCCACTTATGTAACACTTTTTCACATTTTGCTTTCAGGTGTTGAATATTTTGCATGCACCACTACCACTCATTAACCAGAGACCTATAGGGCTGCTCGATTATGGCAAAAATCCTAATCACGATTATTTTTGGTCAATATTGGTATCAAGATTATCAAATAAGATTATTCATTGACTTCGAAAACATGAATTTATTGAACTTTGAAAAAATAAAAAATAATAATTTGAACAGTATGTTTTTAACAATTGATTACCCTGAACTTTAAGTAGCCTATAATTCAACTGAAAAACCAATACAATTATAAATAATAAAGTTATATCTACATTTAAATAAATAATATCTAAATAATAAATACCAATAAAGATCAACAAATATTTTGGAGCTCACTTCCACAAGCTACTAAACATATATAAATATGATAACTAATATCACTCACAACCTGTAATGTTTAATTATACTGCTACTCTTTTATTTTGGAAACCCCTTGCCCGGAAACCGGAAGTAGCTAAGCGGCTCCAGCTTGATGAGTTAGTAAAAACTGACTTTACGCTAGAGACCGGACACCGGAACATGGAGGACCGGAGAATAAAGACACTGCAACTAAAGCTTCCCTTGTAACGTGTTTATATGGATTTATTAAACAGACTGAAAGTCACAACACAACCTGGCCAAGCTTTTAGGGAGGGGCGAAAGTGCACGTGCGGGCAGGATGTATAACGCAAGACAAATTGAGAGCATCATTGCGAAAGGGAATGCAGCAAAATAATCGTTTTATTTCGAGATTAAAATAATAATAATTGCACAACCCTAACGTCTCTCAGTCAAAAGCTGTCCTTGTGGCCTTTGCACGCTTCCTTGACACTAGGGTTATCACTGTCAGGGATTAAGCCTTGGATTAAGTCAATTTTGACCGTACATCTAACATCCTTTAGCTGCTTTCTTGTCGGTAATCCATTGACCAGAAGTATTGCTTTCCTCCTCCCTCCTCTGATTGCACCTTATGATGGTACCTTATCTCCTTGACCATCAGAGTGAAAGAGGTTGACTTTGAAGATAGTGGCTCGTTCATTCTCCCTTGATAACTTGCCTTTGCCTTTGCATGTCACATACTATATGTGATACCTTTAGACTTCAATTAACAACAGCTCAACAACTGGACCATTATATTTCACGAGGCCCAGGTGAGATTTGTCAGTCATCATGACTAAAGCAATCGTTTGTCTTGGTAGGGAAAGCTCGAATGGTGTTTCCACAACACTTCTCCGGTATCTTTTTAGGTGAGAAGGTCAGGAAATAAGTACAATTGTCTTTTTTTCTAGATCAAAGTATGGTATTGTTTGAATGACTAGTTCTAGTACTACTTGGAAGTACTTCGTTTTTACAGTCGGGACCAAGTATACCCAGCCCTACTGGTTAGACTGTGCATGACCAGGTATCTGATTGTTTTATTAGTCACAGAGATATTTTACCTAATCAAGCAGAGGCCACTCAACATCAGAATCAGTCAATTATTCATGCTCTTCACACAGCTGGCCACACACAGAATTGTGTTTAGGGAGAATGTGTTTGTAAGTAATCCCCCACAATATGAATGTAAGTTTGTCTTTTTTCTCCAAAGGGTGTTTCATTACTGGGAGGAAATTATTGGGTAACTGCTTGGATGCAACACTTTTCATGTCTCTTTTCAACAAGGAAAGGAGGGTAATGGCGGAGCAGGGAACATGAGTAGTAGGACAGGAAATAAGTACAAGAAAACATTTCCGTTGTACTATCTTGAGGTGTCCTGTCGTGGAAGGCACAGACACAGAACAATTCCCAAAGATTGAAGGTCTGATAAAGGAAGAATAACATGGCATTATATTATAAATCAGAACAGTGAAGGCAGAGGGCCACACATGTGCCAACACCACTCAAAATGAAGAAGATGTGCTGGTGCTATCTCATTCAATCCATGTCTTAAATTGCAATTAGTGCACTGCCGATCCACATATGATGCAAATTGGACCTACTGACATATTCCCACTGGGCTTCATTAACTTTGAAAACCCCACCTCGGAACATGAGGGAAGTAATAGATATTTCATGATAGCCATCATTACAAACGTCTGTCAGAGTTATTCAAATTTTACCTTGGGCTACCTTGAGATTTGAATTTCACATGACCATTACCAACTGTGTAAAATGTTACATATATTTGGGCCTCCGGATTTTCTTTTTTAATCTATTCTAAGCCCATGTCAAGTGAAGCTGCTGCTTGTCCATGTAGCATGAAATATTTCTGAAGTCTGCCGCCGAATGTTATGCATCTGCCAGATGGCTCTTAAAAAGAAACAGTTACGATTTGCCCTGACTTTCCAGATGACCCTGACCAAACACACCTAGAGTGCTTCTCCCAGGGAAGAGGGGTGTGCTGGGATAGCATGCCCCACTGGGAATGGTTCCTTAAGCTCACAGCAATGCACATGGAGGGCAAACTGCGCCATCACTCCCTGTTCCCCAGTAACCAAGCACAGGGGTGGAGATAAACAGAAGGGTTGGTCTGGAGGCATTTCTGGAGAAGATCAATCAGCACAGTGCAGAGAAGGTCTGCTGAGTTTTGGCTAATCCTTTATAGTGCTTTAATAACTAAATTTCAAGCGTATTTTGGGAAGATCAGACAACTAGGTCATATTTATTTAAGAAACGCATCATTATAGGTTAGGATTATTTGGCACTAAGCTCCTCCTTGGCTATTTAAGGGCTAATTCTACACTAATTGCTAAAAATACATCCTAATCCTGTTCCTTTAGGAATATTCTGTATTTCCACACAGCTCTACCAACACATAGTGACCCATATTCCAGAAACCTTACATCATCATGCATTTCAAATGATGCTTCCCCTCCCATCTCAAGCTGGAAGCTGGTGATAAACAATGATGGGAACAAAAGAAGAATGGCCCATTTGCTGTGTCACGCATTAGAAATCTTTCCTCCCCCATTACTAGCAGAGCATCCGAGTAAGGAGACATATCATGGCATCTGGATTGATCAAATTAAGTAGGGTTTATTGATATGTGTTCAGTTGTTCCTTTGTTGCCAGAGTGCAGTACTGACAACTGATCCCCCCCTCTGAATAGAGCCCCTAGAAAACTCTGAATGCATGTGCTCTCCTAATTAGGAGTCAAATAAGCATTGGCTGCTGATGTTTGGGGTCTTCTCTGAGCGCCTGTCTATCTTGTTATCTCTAGAAGGCAACGGTACAATGGCTGGTTTAACAGCCATTTAGCGCCACAATCACCACACACCCTAGACGCCAATAAAACACACTGTGTGCACTTAGTTTGAAATCGACTGAAATCATCTGCTCCTCAAGACAGCAATACAAGGGAGTGGAAACCAGGGGAAATAGCATTAAAGAGAATGGACAGTCAGCGCCTCTTCTGTCATTTTATTGCTTTTTGAGAGAGATACATCAAAGGGTTTATAGGGTGACTGTGTCCAGGGTAAACATGCCAAATATCATTTGGAGCCACAGTGTACCATAACCATAATGGATTTTTCTTGAATGTGTTGATGTTGATGTCAAGGGGGTACTTTGGCGGATTTTCAAAGGATATGCATTTAAAAAACAATGTTACTGGTTCTTTTCACTGGAACTACTGCATCACAAAACCCATCATTGTACAAGCATAATCAATTATGAAATCATCAAAGATTGAGACATTATACAGATTATATTTGTTGTACATACTGTATATTGTAAAAGACAAGGTGTAAAAAATAAGAACATTTTTGTTTTTAATGACTTGGAGGGAAGGTATCCTTTTTATTAAAACTACAAGCTCAACATTAAGATGCCCTTTCTGGCTTTTTTTTTCTAAACCTTTCATTTTAACTATTTTCCAAATTTCAAGTTCCATACTTCATTCATGACAACTATAATCTTTCATGGCAGTTGGATCCTCGTTAAATCACAAGGTCACACTAACACATCTTGTCAGGTTCCAATACATGTTCTCATCTTCTCTACCAATCTTTGCCTGTACTGTAAAGAGCTCCCACCCAAATTATTTATTTATTGAATGGAGAGCATGGAGAGAGAATGGTACTAAAGGCTTTCTCAATGGAAAATATTGTGATCTGTTCTGCCCACTGGCTTCAGCAAACGTTTCCAAACCCATGTGGTCCATTGATCTGATTAGTTGAAGTTTGCCAGTTATGGACAGATGGTACAACCAACCACAGCCAATTACTTTTTAAAAGTGCATGCTGTTTTCCAGTGATTGTTTGTGTGAAAGAATCTGTTAGGTTTGTTGTCATGTGCATAGCTAATGGGTCAAACGCTTATCTTACTGATGAAGTCCAAGAGACGTATAAAGCTAAACATAGTGCATGAGCAAAATATTGGAGTCTGCAGAAAGGAAAATATACTATTTAATTGGTTGCAGGGCAATTAGAGAGTCATGTTGCTCTGTGTGTGGCTCTGTGGCTCTGTGGGCTCTCTAGGGTGAAATTTCACAAATGTACAAGGCGAACTAAACCACCTATGGAGAAAAATGTATGATTTGTGAGAAACTGTTAAAGCTTCCGGGCTGTAAGATTCAGGGTCAAAACGGGGGGGGGAAGTGGGGGATAAATGTTACATGAGGCCCTCATTTGTTGGAGCCATTTGTCTGTGGAGCAGGAGACAACTGTGACGTTTTGGCAGGGCAGGAGTATTTACAGCTATTGGCAGGCCCCTGCGAACACCGTACCTCTCCCCCAGGGCGTCTGTCTGGTAATCCTCCCAATACATCTACTTACCTGTGACACAAGGAGACTGTTTCAGGCTGCAGAGCACTGTGCACCTGCCAAAAGCTCATTTGAATATATTTCTTAATTAACAGAACATTCGGGAATCAATAATCAGAAGTGCATGACATTCCTTTAAAATGTATTCCTGATTCTCACCTTCTTTCACTTTAGCTCCGTGTACAAAATACAAACGTTTTTGCTTTGTACTCTAGACCCGTTCTCAGCTTTCGGAGATTAAATTATAGGTAAGTCTGGGTAGTAGAGCTGGTTATCGTTCAAAAGATAACAATCCAGTAGCGATACTTTACTATTAACAACAACTACCATTACATTGATAACACTACCAATATATAACTACTTCATTAAACAACAATCATGTGCAATGAAACACTCAGTTGTAACAAACACTTCTCACCTGCACTAGTGGGCCAAACCATGAAATAGTATTTTTGTTTAGATTTGGATAACCAAATAATAGATTGAATTCAGCCGTTGTTTGACTAAATACTTTTCAATCCTCTTGGTACTGAGTTATAACAGTCAATACATTAATTCACATAATGGAGTACCGGCCTTCCAATCAAAGTCTTTGCCTGCACCTCATGAGTTTATAAGATACACCTCGCGTGCTCAGGCAGTCTTTGCTGAGTTGTGAGAGTTTATCTTTCCCTCTCTGAGGGCCTAAGATATTCTACAAAATAATATTTTAAAACATTAAAAAAAGATATATTTATTTTTAATATATATAAATTTTTCCAAATTTTTTGTTATATTTTTCATTAGTTTTATCAAAATAACTTGATTTAATTGTATTTAAAATAACATTTCTAAAGAAATAAATCCTTTGAATCTGCCTATTCAGTTTCTGTTTGAATGTGAAGGGTTAAATGAAAGAAGCTCCTTTAGACGTCTCTGCAAGTTACTGTGAAGCCAGGAGCTGATTGGTGGTCCTGCTGTACATTCACAGATAGTAACTGAACGAGAGAGTAATGTCAAACGACAGTACAATTGACCAATCATATCTTCACTCTAAATGGGTGGGTTTTATTATCGCTGACTTTATGACAAGTTCCGCCTGCTGTGAAGCTTTTCTTGTTTCCATAGCAACAACAACTTCCTGTCAACAGCGTAAACTCGCCTTCAAAATAAAAGCATGCCAAATTACACTTAAAGGTCCCATGTCATGGCCATTTCTACTGATCATAATTCCATTGTTGAGTTATACTAGAATAGATTTACATTGTTCAATGTTCAAAACTCACATTGGTTTCTCATACAGCATCTCTGTATAGTATGTGTATTCACTTTCTGTCCTAAACGGCTTGTTGGAGCTCCTGCCCCCCCCTCCCTATGAGCCCAGTGGCCGTCTGCAAGACAGCGAGACACAGCGAAACCCAGCCCGAGCATACACACACCCGCAGCCTGGCTGGGTGTGTGTGTGTATAACGGCTCCGCGGACATAACGTAAAGGCTCCACGGATTGGTCCATTTAGACCAGGGGTCCATTTTGGTATGGGCATGTCACCATACCCAGGAAGAAAAAGAGAAACCTCTTATCTAGGTTTAAAAGTCACGGCTCGCCACTGCTCTTTACCATTACGTGATTATTGTTTGTAATTAGTTACGCTTATTTCTTAGTGCTTCATATGTGATATTATTCTATAATAATAAAGGCTTTCAAAGTTACCCGTTACTTCTTGATCTATTTCTGCATTTAAGTCAAGCTCATAAAGTGCATATTACACATACAGTGAAGCCTTTCTGGCTTATAACAATGTGTGAAAATGAGTCTTTCTCCTGTAATGTGGAAACTCAGAGAGCCAAAACTTTAATCTCCATGTCAATTTCCTAAACGTCAGGAGGTGGAGAGAGTTATCCACAGATCACAGGATTGACACTTCGATCTCCAGCTCCTCCTGTCAGAGTGTCCTTCGGCGGGATACTGAACCATCTAATTGCTTCTGATGGTTGGACAAGCATTTTGCATATTATCCATCTACCGTCCAAGTGTGAGTATGTGTGTGACCTGGTGAAAGAGGGGTAAAGTGTAAAGCATCTTGGATAAGAGCACCAGTTAGTTAATGCATATATTTATCATGTGTCTCTAACAACTATGATTATCCAAACAAAAGCAACCGTAAAGCAGACACTGTCAAAGCTTCTGATTTTTGCACTTGCAAAAGTGGTTTCCATGGGGATAGTACAAAATAATGTTCATATAAACTGCATTCTGACATGTAACAAAACATATATATATATATATTTAATTTAAGGTTGAATTTCCAGGATTTAAATATCCAGTAACAGTAAAACAATCATACAGTTAGCTTTAAGACGTCATTTTAATAGCTGACATCTGAAACTGATAACCCTCTGAAACCAATAATTCATAGTTTAAAAAATCTACACATTTAAAGAGGTAAATCTGCTGCTCATACCACTGTATATTGCATATGTTCCATGCTGGACATACAGTAAAGGCGTGACTGGCGTAGTAACAACAACAAGGTGTTCCCGTCTTACCGAAGGGCATTAACAACTCAATTGGCAGAATCGACCAATGCAGTGCAGTGATGAAAAGGAAATAGTACAGTCTGCACCGATGAATGCTCACATTTAACTGGTCGATATCAGGTCCCTTTGATAATTCTGAGCAGCACACTTATTAAGCTGTTTGGTTCTTGTAGATTATCAAACGGATAAATGCACCTGTATACATGCATACAGATTCAGTTCTACCCGGAACACCAATGAAGTGGTTGCTTTTCACAACCCTGCATGTCTACTGACCAACACCCTGCTATTAGAGTTTAACCCAGAGCTTATCATACTTAGTCGCTGCTACATAATAATGGCATGGAGTAGATAAGATGCTCCATTTGTTGTATGGATTAGTGTGCCACTTGATAACAGGTGAAGACAGGGTGATAAAGTGATGAAACCTGCCAAAGCAGCGACATAATTGATTCATCACGGCAGACAGCTTGGGTTTACTTTTTTCCCCAAACATCTAAAGAAGATGGGGGCATCCTCCCAAATGCTCTCGCCTCGCTTTTGTCGCTGTTGATGTGATCTAGCTCAATGACTGGAGGGGAATAGAGGAAAAAGGTTTCTTATCGTAACTAATTAAAAACTTGCTCAGGACACCTGGCGGAGTGCCATGTGTTTTAATCAGACACGCAGCGTTACTATAAAGACATCGCCTCAACAGATGCCCCAATTTCTCAGTGACACGGAGGCAGTCTGTGAAAATGGCGGGTGTTATTTCCTAAACCCCGCGTTTCAAATAGATTTCTGGGATTGGCAATGGCGGTTTTCTAACATACGGTGGGTAGTTTTGCAAAGGATTAGCTTTGTTTTGTTTAGCTGATTTTGAGCCAAATGAGAGAAGGTGGCACAGTGATAAGGACACCTTTAGCACGAGCTTGCAAACAAAATGTTTTGGTGGGAAGTTGTGTCGGAAATGTAATTACTTAGTGTAAAAAATCCATCATGGGTAGCCGGGACACCTAATATTTTTGAATGATTAAACTGCCATGTCTTCACTGTTCGCTGGCTCTGGCTGCCACTGTCGAGAATGTTTGGAATAAATTAGATGTAGCGTGTGGAAATAGAAGATGAATTAGGCAGTTTAATTTATGAGTGGTTTGCTGGTTGAGCATTACTGGCTCGTAATGCCGCATTTAATTGAATTAAGCTAACCTCAGATCATATCATGATTCACCATTGGCTGTGGTAAGCTGCAGCATTGACAGAAATGAACGGCACAGCAAAAGAACTTGCAATCGCATTTCACATCTTATTTATCAGAAGTTAAGTCTACTTTATGGTGGATGGTGCAGGCACACTTTTCCCTATAAAATCTGGCATTTAGCTAGATTGTAGATCTAACCTTTAGCTTGTGCTTTTGGAAGTGAAACAGTAATAACAATAATACTTTAAACTGTTTCAGCGTTTTTTCTGTGTTGAAAAAACAAACATTCTCTCAGCCTTTTGACATGTTCACACATCCTGTATCAACACCATGGTAAATAGACTTGTTCCTCTGCAAGACAATCCTAATTATCCATAGTTTCCGTATATTTGCCTATTATGATTAATGTTTTGAGGCTGGTATAAAGCTGCAGGGCATGAAAGCTTCCAACAGGCCTAAAATACACACTGACATGCTAATCCTCCGTGTAATACTTTGTGAGGTTGCATCAGTGACTCATTGACGCTATATAATCACCTGATGGTATTTACACGGCTCTTAGACCCCAGACTACTTTGATTAGTACTGGCAGGATAGACCTCACTGTTGCAATATTCATGTCTGAGAAAATGTATGGCCTGCTCCTGAAATATGGGCAGTTTGACTGTGTTCCGAACCCATTTCCCACTAACGCCTCTTCCCTAATTAGATCCGGAGGTCCTTTCCTCTAGATCTTTTCCCACACACACACACACACACGCACGGACGCACGCACGCACGCACGCACGCACGCACGCACGCACACACACACACACACACACACACACACACACACACACACACACACACACACACACACTCCACTCCCGGTGAGATGAAGGCAACAGAGCTAATTGCATTAGCATCAATTTACTGGTGCGACAGAGGACAGCTGTGCAATCCTGTGATATATGGCCCTAGCTAAAAGTCTTGAAAAAAAGTAGCAGGCACTGTATGAGTATGTGTGTGTGTTGGATGGAGGGCGTTTTTAGCCTCTCCAGAGAGAGACAATAGGCAACCCAACAGCCGCATTTCCCACACTGATTACGATTATCAGAATAATTTCATTAAGCCACTTACATGCATTACATTTCCACGCAATCTTGCCACAGTAATTGCTCATAGAGTAGATCTTTTTTTTTATGAGCGGCTACAAGCAACATCAATCATTTCCCATGTGTCACCAACTGTGATCATAAAACTCCCTGCTGTAGTTGTTTTATTCCCATGTCACTTTCCAACAATACATCTAGAAGCGAGACTCAAGGCTCGAAAGATGGATGTAAACAACGTTGCGTCAGAATGCTCTACATACTGAAATAGCAAAGATAAACAGACCTACCAGCCTCTGCTTCTTAATTATGTAGCTGATACACTGTTTTCACAACCTAGAATTCATACTGAACTCATTTTTTCATACTATATTGTGAAAGTTGGGAGGATTACTCTAATAAAGTATTCTGTTACAATCACTAGTCACCTAGTAATCAGTAACCTAATCTTAGTTCTAACACGTAGAAATGTAACCTGATTACTTTTGTATTACCTCAATATAAGTATAATGCAATGTAAAAATATATAATAATAATAATAATAATAATAATATGTTTTTTACTTAAAGGGCCCATATCATGCTCTTTGTCAGGGATATATTTGTATTTTTTGATACTACTGTGACATGTCTCCATGCTTTAATGTTCAAAAAGCTCTTTATTTTTCTCATACTGCCTGCAGCACCTCTTTTCACCCTCTGTCTGAAACCAGAGCCCAGTCTGCTCTGATTGGTTAGCTGGCCGGCTCTTTTGTGACATTAGATTGGTGGAAAAATCAGACTGGGAGATTTCATCTTCCAACCAAAAGGTCGACAGGTCATTTGTTTCTACCCTAGGAGTGTTTCAAAAACAAAGTTAATGTTGTAAAATGGGCAACATTTAACAACAAGTTCACCTGAAATGGTTGGGTTCAATTAAGTATGTCTGTACCAGCACTGAACTCATAGACTTGTCATCAACACATAACATGACGTAAGTATGTACCATGACAATATTTCACTCAGGTCGTAAAATCGAATTTGTGAATAATATAAATGCCAACGCCCTATGAAATAGTTTTTATTGGAAGACAGGCTGCTTTTGAGGTATTCAGGTTGTCATCACATAGCGTTTGTAGTCTCCTGCAGACAGAATCCTTCTTGTACATGTTCTGCATTTGTATTTAAAATCATCATAACATCCCATCAACTTAATGAGTCAGCAGAGTTTCTGTCTGACAAGCGCTAATTAGGCAACATTATCCAACAACAAATCTCAAATTACTTCAGGATGTGCCAGCGCAGACAAAAGGAATTTGAAATGTTTTTCCATCACATCTTGTAAATCAGTGGAAAGCTTTAAGCAACAAAAAGGACATGGTTTAAGTAAAAAGGACTGGTTTAAGTAAAAAAACATCTTCTTTGTTGTACAAAATACCTAGTTCTGTACTTACAAATAATGTTTTAGTTTATGTGAGTCATTAAATGTAATACTACTTAATTCCTAATATCAATATCATACCTTGGTTGGTGATTGGCTAATGGTTACACAAGCCAAAAAAATCGTTATGACATCATTAAGTGAAAGAAATCTGATCAGCTTATTTTCAGACAGGTTTTTATATAAATGGATCAGGACAAAATGTGAGAGAATCTTTGTTCCTGAAACTTTCAGAGCCTCTTTCCACAGAGGGGACATATGTTGATGTGGAAGAGACATGAAAACGTGGATTTTGCATAACAGGTGACCTTTAAAGCTAGTAGCAATCTGTTCACATTTTGATATACTGAAATCTTGTAAAATGTTAGCTGAAGACTCAAAAATGCTTCTTGGGACATTCTGCAACCAAAAGCATCACCATGTATTCATTTGATGGTATTATTACTAATAATCATGCTATGTTTTGGTATTTTAATTGAATACACGCCAGTGGAAGAACAACCGTCCTAGTACAATTGAGTATGTTTAGAGTTTAAAATGTAAAATTGTTTGTGTATTGTGTGTTAACTATATATTGTGCTGCATATGGCGAGTGGCGTTGTTCAAAAAACCCTCCATTTCATGCAAATATAATGGACGGTAAAGTCATCTGAAAGAGTTGCCTGCTTACAGTTCATGTTCGGCAGTCAATCTTCCAATTTTGGTGTGTTTCTAAGTTGTTGTTCTGATTTTAGGCGGCTTTCATGTGTATTTTCCCAGTGGGGAACTAGTTTTCCAATTACTCCAACACTTCATAAATGGCCCATGTCATTAAACATAAACAATAATATTGTTTAAATGCTGTGTAGAGCTGTGGGTGACTGCAAAGATAAGTGATACTCCTCACTCAGTGCGTGGGTCACATTACACATCATTTGATTTACTGTGAATATAGAAATATTGATTAGCACAGCATTACATATTGATAATTTATTACGTCAGCTGTTGTTAGCGCAACACTTAACTCTAAAGGAAATTAATGGAGTTCTTGGGACTTATTGCCAAAAGTGAAATGTATTGTGGTACTTATTGAGTAATAGTAATTTATAGCATACACAAAATTCTGTCCACAGTTTTTTGCTCTGGTGCTCCTGGCAAAATCTGCACTATGTTGAGTGATTGTAAGCATAATTTAGGATGAAAAAATGAAATTTGTAGCAGCTCTGATGCGAAATGGCAAGGCATCATAAATGATATATAGCCAAGCCTGGCAGTTTTTGTGTGGGAGGTAAAATCCACATGAAATATGATTGGACTGTTTCCCTATTTAAAAAATGAAGAAGACTTAGGAACGGAAGCGAAAGAGACTGCACAGAGAATATGGAACTGAATAACCTGCAATTATGTCCAATATAATTGTTAATCCAATCAGTTCATTTCATGTTGGTGTCTATTGTCTGCCAAGTGTCATATAATATGTGAAATGTTGATTATGCAAACAACAGAGTACTAAAAAGTTCCCAAAGATAACAGGAAATCTGATGCACTATATTCACAGGAAATTATACTTTCCTTTTGTTTTACTTGGCCGGCTCCTTAAGCTTTTATTTGTGTTTTTGTTGGTACCATCCTACATTTAATAAAGCTACATTTGTGTTCATGCTGTGCTTTTAAATCTGACTCCTCTCTTTTTACACTGCATTTGGGTCCTGCCTCCTCTACCCCTTGGGAAAGTACCAAACTGCACAATAACTGTTTCACTGTGCAGAAGAAAGCATTTATCTTCTCCTGAGCACTCAGCAACCCAAACAATACAGATTGATAAATAGCACTATAGGTAACAGAGGAAATATGTGCTTTGTTTTTTTAAGTTAAAAAAGTCTGTTTATTGTGAACTGTCTCTTTAATGTGAGTTGAATCCCAAAAAAACATGTTCCTTTAAGGACACTTAACTGTCCACCTGCTCACCCCCTCAGAGGAACCATGACTCACTCATATGGCCGTGTGTCTGAGTTTCTCTGGCTTCAGGGATGCTGCACAGATTTGTTTCAAATACCATGTCACATCCTTTTAACTTTGTGGCTTCAGAGCGGCCATACGTACCCATATGTCCTCCTAATGTGCCCGGAAGAACACCGTGGAGTATAAATGCCAGACTGAAAAATCCACTTTACTGGCATTTTCACAGAACAAGCACAGATGTTGGTGTCTGTGTACGCTTCATTTCAAGCATGTATGCTGCAATGCCACATTTAGTCAACTCAATAACCCCGTGTTGCGCAGAATCAGACGTCATGCCGGGTTCTTTTCACTCCTCTCCAGTCAAACAGAGCAGGAAATGAGGAAATTGGAGATAAATCCTATCAAGTATAATTATTTCCTACCTCGCTGGATATGCTCAGGATGTGCTCAACCTGTGCAAGTGCTGATAACATGTTTAATAACCCCGCCTTTCCGCTAATCTGTGGTGAAATGGTGTTTGAATTTTCCGAAAGGTCAAATTGATCTGAATACCAAAAGCCCTTCTATTGAGGGTTTTTCGAGAAGTGTCCTGCAGGCAGGTATCGACAGCAGAAATGTAACAATTACAGCAAAATGAAAATGATGGACTGGCTCAGTTCAGCATTTCAAAGGAAAACTATCTTTTCACTCACTGTAAAGGGCAAGTTATAAATTCACATCCCAAACCCAGCGGAAAATGATCTGTTGTGGAACACAGATGTTTTTTTATTTTCCTGTATTGATCAATCCACATGTCCAAAATAGACGAGATTCCCTGAACTAAAGCTGCTGAGGTCTCCGGAGCTTTCATGCTTCCCTACTCACACATCATCAAACTGCTCACCTCAGAAACTCCCACCTATCAGGCAGTCAGAAATAAAATCATCACATGCTTATTGTTTCCTCTCTTGCTGAATAACTATGTGATGCTAACAAAGTCAGCACCTCAATCTTTCATACACATGTTGTATTCCTTTAGCAAAGATGAAATGTTTCCACACAGAGATATCAATATAAACAGATTTATATATAAATATGACTGCATCACTACTGAATCTGTTTGAGCTGAACATTTATTCACTTTGAAATTGTACCCTTTGTTTTTATCAGACAATTTGGGGGGTTGATTTGCACCTCATTTTCATTTTATTTGTTTGCTGCATTGCCCAATGAATGCCAATAAGACAGCTTGTTTTCTATTTTTCTGCATCTGCTTGAAATCTTTGCAGAGATCAAAATGATTTTGTTGTTGTTTACGTTGCATGATAGAATGGAACATAAGAGGGACAACATGCTGAACAGCAGGCTGAGTCTGTGCTGGGCTCTGTGTAATCTCTGGAGTGTCTACGCTGTGCTTGTTTAAACTTGCATGACCTTTAAACATCATTAAGTTAGCCTGGGCCTCGCTGTTGAGCAGAAAAATGCATTCATACCCACTCATCTATAGGCAGTGCAAAAAAGAGAGAAGTGGTGATGCCGCTTATTGCAAACATTGCACGGACACACGCACACTGAGACACACACATCTTTTTCTCCCAGCGAGGGGCCAAATCAATATCAAACACACCGCACCGATTCTATTTTCATGGCTTTGATGTCAGTCAGAGGCTCTCTGGAGAGGAGAACACTTCTCTTCCCTCTGTAATGCCTGGACACACACATGCACCCCCACACAAACAAAGGCCTACAAATGAAGCAAACACACAAAACATGAGAAGCACGCACACACTCATGAAACCCCGGGTTATTATTTTCTGTGATTATATAGGGCTCGGTTTATCCCCCTCAGTCATTGCAAAGCAGAATGCTCCAAATTAAAAGGGTCAATCAGTGAAGTTTGGAAAGGTGCAATTTAAGGTGTGTGTGTGTGTGTGTGTGTGTGTGTGTGTGTGTGTGTGTGTGTGTGTGTGTGTGTGTGTGTGTGTGTGTGTGTGTGTGTGTGTGTGTGTGTGTGTGTGTGTGTGTGTGTGTGTGTGTGTGTGTGTGTGTGTGTGTGTGTGTGTGTGTGTGTGTGTGTCGTGTGTGTGTAGTGTGTCGTGTCTGTCGTGTCGTGTGTAGTGTGTAGTAGTAGTACGTAGTANATTTAGGACTCCTAATTTTATTCACTAAGAGCAATTCACAAAGTATTTTAGGCCTAAAAGTAGCACCTAAGTCTGGGAGAGCTTAAAAGTCCTCGAGAGGACTCCCTCTCGAGGACTTTTAAGCTCTCCCAGACTTAGGTGCTACTTTTAGGCCTAAAATACTTTGTGAATTGCTCTTAGTGAATAAAATTAGGAGTCCTAAATTTAAGACTGACACGCCCATTATGCTTAGGAGTTTCTCCTAAATTCGCCAGTTAGGAGAGCTTTTAGCCCTAAAATCCTTTGTGAATACGGCCCCAGATGTTATTTTGGATTGTTGCACCTGCAGTTTTCGGTGCAGGTGATCCAGCCTCTTTGATGTTCAGTTGAGTTATTTCATGTTTAAAAAAACTTCACGTTCATTAACAGCCATTTTGTTAAAGCTAATGTTGCAAATTGTTACTCAACCTATTCTGACCCACCTTTAAGGAATTTATTTTGTCATAACCCTAACCCTTTTCACACAAGTTCTTTACATGATTTAATCCGTACTCTTTGTTGCTGATTAAACTGAGCATTACAAAATGTACAATCAAGAGTCAGGCACTTTGAAGCTCCTGTGTTTAGCTTCTCTCCAAAAAAGCCGCCTGGCCTTCACATTTTGTGGTTTTCAATTGAATAAAGGCTATTACATGAACGCCGCTCTCTCCTGGGTGCTCACAGACCCAGGCAGAGTCCGGGGGGAAATTACATATTGGTTTTTCTGGGCTATGGTGGCGCATTGATTCAATATTCACAGACACATTGAGGCGGGCAACGAGCTATATCAAAGCGCGGACACATTCTTGCCTGGTGTCCCCACTCCCCAGACACTGTGGCTCCAGCATGTTTTTCTAAAGTTCCTTCAAAAGCAGAGAGACTTTAAAATGATATGGGGGGACCAAGCCACCTTGAGTTTGTATTTGCTTATGTTTAATTTTGTGATGAAATGTGTTTGACTTCTGCTTTCAAGCCAAAGCAATTATAAAACTTGAACTATGTCGGTTTGAGAAGTGGAGTGTCACACAGTCTTTTGGAAATATTTTCTTTGGCTCTGCATTGAATGAAAACAAAACTAAATAGTGAACAAATCTTAGTTTGCAAAGGTTGTAGTGGTATAAAGAACATAAACTACCACCCAATTATCTTCCAACAACTCCCTCAAGGTTTTTGTTCGCCATCCACCACACATTTAAAGGATACTAGCTAGGACATTAATATCAATTTTGATCTCATTTATATATAAAAAAATGTTAAAATGATAAAAAAAAAAAGATACACATTTTTTGTTGTTGCATATTGACTCCTTAGAGCCACATAAAAGTATAATTTAAATTGTATCTGTGAAATTAGAGAAAAATATTTTGTAGATCTTTCATCTATCTTTTCCTTGGTGTTTTCTGAGAAAAAGAACACTGTGTAAATCTCTGGCCCATACACTGGGAAGGTAGGCCTACCACTGTAGTTTTTTTAAGTTTCATTACTGGTCTGACATTTGCTTCTTCTTGGATTGGAAATAGTGTTTTTTCCTGCATATCTTTTTTTTGTTTACAGTTGTTATGCTACGCTAAGCTAACCGTGTGTTGGCATTAGTCCAGCCCAACATGAGGCCCCATGCAAAGGCTCAGTTGAGGCACCCTCTGCAAGGCCCCACGCAGTCTGCATGATCGGCCTGTAGGGAGGGACGGCCCTGCAGTAGCCTCTTATATTGCCATGATAACGGTTAAATTACACAAAGGGAAAATATTTTCAAAAAGTTGTATAAATGAATAGAGGATATTGCAAAGAAGTTCAATTCATTTCTGAGATCTATCAAACAGCAGGCAGCCTCACCTGCTGCTCAGGATCATCCAAACACTTTCTTGCTGAAATGATTTCCCCTCACAAACTCAATGGATGTCTCGAAAAGACCAAAAACAGATATGCAGGAAAAAAACCTATTTCCATTCCAAGAAGGAGCAAATGTCAGAACAGTAATGAAACTTAAAAGAACTACAGTGGTACCTTCCCAGTGTATGGGCCAGAGATACATATAGAACTAAACTAAAGTGTTATTTTTCTCAGAAAACACCAAGGAAAAGATAGATGAAAGATCTACAATATTTTCTTTTGTTTTGAAGTTTAACTTTGAGAACGCATGAATAACTCAAGAGTGTTGATTCCGCTAAGGACCACATATCTATTTTCTTTCTCTTTTTCTCTCACCCTTCAATCTCAAACCTGTTTCACCGTTCATCTTTTTGTTCTACAGTACCTGTTGACTATCTGCCTTCAGCTCCCTTCTCTCACTGTGCTTCAAATGAGATCACAGCTGGAGCTGGGGAGGGGCGACATGACAGGATTTACCTAGGTAGAGTGCGTACTTTGATGCGGCATCAAACCGAAGTGAGTCGAACTCAGGTTTAATTGTTTGGAAAATACATATTGGCAAGCCATACATGTTTACATCTGACGTGAGTTTAAACCTGAGTTGAGTATTTGATATTTTCAAGATCTTGTCAGCTTCAAAAGGATTTCCTTAAATTATGTTTTTTCTGTCAATTAAATGTATGGAGAAATATTAAGTTATCTTGAATGCCTTTAAAAAAACAAATAAATCAGGGCCTCGTAAACTACAGCAAAATTACAATGGGGCTAAAATATATATTAATAATCTCATATTAAAATCTACCCATCGGTTTACCAACACATGGCCTATATACAGTATGCACAGCAGACGCCCCCCTAGCTCAACATTGCTATGTCAATTAAACATGTACATTGTTTAAGCCCAAAAGTACAACAACAAGTAAACATGTGCATGAATATACATTTATTTAAGCTAATTTCAGATAATTTTGGGGATATATAGCTGAATAACTGACCTAACATATACCAACCCTTTACTTATTACTGTAAAACTATGTTTAGCCTTTATTATTAATCTATAATAGACACAAGTGACCATAAATTCACCATACTGGCCCAGTACTTTCCTTAACTTTACTAACATTAGCCAACTTTAGCCACTGCCAGATACTTAGGCTTTACCAACCCATCCTGGTGAATATAATGTGTGTGTAAGTGTTTTTGGCTTATTAATTCAATCTATATGTATTTCCTCCAGGTTTTACAGTACACACCTCAAACCATTATGCTCCGTAAACTGTTTGTCTTAGCTGAAGTTCATGAATACCCTGTGGCCTTTGCGTTAACATGCATATCATGAAATTTATCCTAATACATGTTAATAAGAAATGATTTCAATTACCGCTGAAAATGGCCCATTTGTACTGAAATGATGACCACTTTTAGTGGCAAAAAGACCCAATTGCAGATGAAACGGTAGCAGTTTATGCAGTCATTCCTCCCAGGGCGATAAGTAACCCTGCCAGATGGAAGACAATGCACGAAGATGTAATTAATCACTGTGTTCCCGCTGGGTCAAAAGAAGGGAAAAAAAGAACCGGATTTGCAGTTTTACTACTCAGTGTTGAAAAAGGGTTGAGTAAGACATTGGACCAGGGCTGTAACTCATTTAAATGGGGCTGTGATGTGTTTGATTCTTCCTTCAGTGCGCATCGATTTCTCATCATTTCGCCTTGGATGTGCTTTGACCGCTGTTAAAGATGTTTAGCTTTGTGATTCAGGTCTTTGGCCTCATTAGCCGGATTCGGACCCGTGCCGGTTTCCTCCCACGTGGCTTCATTCCCACATCCTTGATGGAACAAGTGGGTCTCTATGATTTGAACTCTGCTCCTGTGCTGGCATGGCGATGAGATCAGAGCGAGAGAGAGTGAGAGTGAGAGCCAGAGCCAGAGGACACGCTTAACGGTCCCCTCGAGCGAGTTTATGACCTTTTAGCGATAAGAGGCTTGTCTTTGTGCCCAAATTTATGAGTGGAGAGAAAAAGTGCTTTCTAATGTTACCTGGCTTCTGTTTTTTTTATCCGCTACATGTCCGCAATAAAGACGCCATATGCACTGGAAAGGGTTTGAATGTTAATTAACACAAGTATCGTTTGACTTATTCGAACTATGATCAGCCAACCTTGGGTTTATAATTAAACCTATGAGATTACTGTGAGGGCTGAATGCAAAGATTATTCACAACATTCCTGATCTAAAATTAAGCTACAACGACGCTCACTTGATAATAGCGCCAACTGGGGTCAAGTTTTAAACAGGAATATATGGAATTGCTTTAAATAACTCATCTTAATGATACAGGAGGTTAATGCTGTGTGTGTCATATATTTTGCCTCCCAATGTATCTTCGCTGTCCTACAGATTAAGAGTCATTCAAGGGAAAAATGACATCTCTTTCTCTCCAGTTGACTTCCCCATTTCCTTCCATCCAATCATATTTCCTGCGCATCACCTTCCCACACATTAGTTATTCACAACGGCCCCCTCGTTCTCCTCGAGACGTCCCCTGTGGATCACGACCCTCAGTCCATTCTTCATGGAGACTTATTGACTCTTTTGATGGTCTTGTGCTGCTCTTCAAAACATTTCCCCCTTTTTTATTCAAATGAGAGATCCTGCAGAGAGGGCCAGCATGCGGATCAATGCACAAATCTCAACAATATCTCCCCAGCTGCAGATGTGTCAAACACTGTGTCGCGGGGAGATTAGTTTGTGCTCAGAAGCCCGGTGTCTTTCCTCTTTCCCGCCTGCCAAGGCTGCGGGATGCATGGTGAAAATCGATCATTACACTCGGATCGGAGGCAGGAACCTCAACGCCCCGCCTTTGGCTTGCAAGTTGCTGGCATCCAAAGGGATGGACCAGATGGTAGGTACCTAGGGCAGCGAGCTTCGAAACTGAACAGGCATTGCATACACTTTACAATGAGCAGCAAAATCGTTCAGAGCGTTAAAACCCGCCAACTGCTCCATATTAATGCTGAATAAATTATGTTGTTTGTCACTGGTTGGCAATGTTTGCAATTATACTAATGATGATACATTTCTGTGGATTCTCTGGGCATTTGCTTTAGACTTAAACTGTTATGCAACTAGATACTTATTCACAGGGCTTTTTCTTTGGTAACCATAATGGATTTTTCCGATGCGATTATACCGTGCCACTTTTTGTTTTGCTTTGACCTGTATTTATTCAGTTCCACCCACAACTGTCCTTCCTTTGTACAGAAAGAATGGAAATTCAATATATATTTCAAAGCTATTTTCCTCTCACTGGGCTTGACCAATGACATCCTTGGTGAGTTGCAAGAGACCAGAACCTCTCTGTGCTGATGTGTCTTTCTTTAAAATAGAAGCACATATCGTCACAAAGCCAATACAATCTATCTCTAATGGTTTTCTTCCCCTTTGATGGCCCTGATGTTTAATCAGAGTAAGAGCTAGGTCTCACTTCTGCTGGCTTGTTTGTTGTTGTTTTTTTTTCTACTGCCCTTAAAGCCAGCTGGCATTCAGTGGCGAGCCTGATTGAGCCCTGCTCAATACGAAGGCAGCTACTGGGTTGGAAATAAATGACTCACAGCCACACTGGTCAGCGCCTACACTCACTGACCCAAACACACAGACACAACTGCTTCATCAAAAGGATCATTTTGCTCAGTCTAGTTTTTCATTATATAATTAACGGGGTTGTCACCAATGGGCCCATTTATATTTTTCCACAGAATCATCCATCTTAGCTGTCAAGGTCATCATGACCCAATTACTGTGGACGTATTTGAAGGGATTTAAGACAAATTTGGACAAATGCACAAATCACATTACAATAATGTAAAAGAGTTAAAAACTTGAAATTGGGTTGGCCTGCCATCCCACATATTAATTCGACACATGTAAGAGCATTTGTCATTGTCATGATTGGCCCATAAGCTTGCCACAAGTGATGCCAATGAGCTATCAAAAATGTACTTCGTTATGATCTGAAACAACAGCAGATGTAAGATAAATCACTGAAGAAAAATTGCTTGTGCTGCTATAACAGATCCAGAAGGATGCAGATCAATTTTGCGAAAGCATGCCAGGAAAGATTAGGTAAGAAGACACAGAAATTAGCGTGGCAACATTCTTTTATTCAGTAATAGCCGAATACAATCTGGTGCAGTGTATGAAAAATGCTGCTCAGCCCTGCCATTACCGTGTTGACAGCCATCAGACCTAAAAGAGGAATGCACTGACAGCTTTTTAATAACAGATACGAACCAACTACATTTGCAGAAACCACACATTTGAGGAGATTAAGTGATTTAATATCAGTGAGATTAAAACAAATGTGATTCTTTTTCTCCCAAAATGTTAACTGATTCTTTTAGGTATGGGACAAAAGCCATTGGCTTAGCTTTGCTGGTGGCACATTATACACAGTGACTTCAGGTGGAATTGAATTTTTTATACTTTTGAGAGCAGGCTAGTTTTGACTCTACATGCTAAGCTAGGATAATAGCTGGCTCTAATGAATGTACTTGAGTGTGGAGATTTCTCAAGAAATTATCAAAAAGAAAGCAAATATGTTAAAAAAAAAAAACTCCTGTAGTGCCATTGCCTGAACTTTTTTTGAACAATTAATATCAGTAAATTATAGATGCCATTATTTTAGGTGCAAGGTAATTCATGTTTCCCTTGGTGAGGACCAAACACCATAGACATGAAAAACAATGATTTAAAGTCCTGAAAATAATTAACTTAACTCAAGGGTTAAGAACAAGGAGCCAATTTGATTAAAACTATTGTAATGAATAATTGAACAAAAGACCTGTTTTTCAGCAGCTCACATCAGACTCCAAATCCCACCACTGATTATGTGTGCAGCATTTCACCCGATGGTGCTCTATAAGACTTCAGAATTTCAACAAAAAACACTTGAGTCTGAAAACTGTGATGGCAATAAAGAGGCAAAAAAACAAAAACACCACAATTCGCTGGGGCGTTACAGGAGCATCTATGTCTCTGTCACTTTTATGAAGGCATAAGGCCAAACTTAGGGAGCACAGTAGCCATGCCTTTGTTAGCCCCTTGGAAATCCCTGCACTGTTTCCATCACAAGTTGTCAGCAGAGTTTATCGTACCATCTCTCTAAAAAGATACTTGAGTTAGCATGAGTCATACTACAATATATCCAACTGCACACATTAAAATAGGTCAGACCAACTTGAAGGATCCTCCAACTTGAAGGCATCTCTGAAAATAAAACCATGCCCAAAGTTTAGAGCACTTAAAACTAACACTTACACACAGTGGTTAATTTGAGCCGGATCCTGCCGGAACAGGATCCGGCACCTCTTCATTTTGGCCACCCTGTGTTCCGGCACCTATTTGGCCAGATCCGGTACCTCTCACAAAAAATAAAAATAAAAAATGGTTAAAATGAAATAAAATATGCAGATATTAATTTACAGAAAAAATCCCAAGAATTTCATGTCGTTTATTAAGATTAAGATTTGAAAGAGTCGGAGATCTGTGTTGACGCACTGAAAAGCTGGACCAACGGACAAACGTCTTTCACTTTTGAAATTCGCCACATGAGGAGCACGTCGCAGAGAGCAAGAAACGGTGATTCAATGCAAGCATGTCAAAAAGACAGTTAAATTTACTGTCTTTCTTCAAAAAGAAGGAGAAGGTAATAGACACTTCAAAACGAGTCAGAAAAGCCTCCACAAGCAGCGACGAGGGCAGCTGCAGCGGTCATGTTGATGGTCAAAACCAGGAGGAGGTTAGCGCCGCAACAGCTAGCCAGCTAGCTAACCGACAGCTAGCCAAGCCCGGGCAGGAGGCTGGCACCGTGGCAGCAGCGGGTCAGGTTCACCGCCAGCCGGAACAGGAGCCAGCTACCGTCAGCCAGGTGGACCACCAACAGCAACGGGTGGGTACCCTGGCATCAACTAGCCCGGTACAACAGCCGGAGCAAGAGGCGAGCGGAACCGCGACATCAGCTGGCCACAGACACACGCATTAAAAGCAGAAAAAAAGAGATAGAGGACAATCCCGACATGCTCGTGATGTGGGGTGTTTTAAACAACTAAATATGGTGAGCAAACATACTGTCTATTAATAGGCCGCCGTG
>NW_011345673.1:0-8354 GCF_000735185.1 Notothenia coriiceps | reverse complement strand
GAATGACGCATGCGGCGTAGCGCAAGCTATTTATAGGGGGTGGATTCCCTGACGCTGACGTCAAGATCACCTGCCAATCAGGATTGGCGTAATGAGATCGATGCTTCGGTTTGCTCCGCGGATGAGGCGCATCCCATAGTGAGACATCGAACGGAGTGTTATGAATGAGAACTGGATACAGGGTTGGAGGAGGTGCACCATTCATACTTGTGAAAGTTGATCAGTGGCTCATGAAGCCCAAAATTGAGCAATTGTAGATTCAGAAAGCACCTGGATCATCTGGGGCCTTTTGCTTAGAGCATGCACACTTGAGTTTTTCTTAAGCTCCGCCTCCAATGTCCCGCTCTTGGCTCTTCGGTATGAGTATGCCATTACGTGTACAGTGAGTGGGTTGTAGTCAATCCCCACTGTCATCAGTTGTCAATTAGTGGGAAGAGAAGCCACATTGGAATAAATGTTTTACATTAAACAATGCAGAAATAAGAAAGTAGGCAATTATTTCATAAATCCTTTGCTGAGTGATTTTCTGGCATCTGTCTTGTGCACTCTAACCAGCCAGAAAAGTTTTTTCTCCTATTATTGCTGAGATATGCAATGTCACTACAGATGTGAAATAAAATTCAAACCTTGTTAAAAGTGCCCACTTTTTCAGCGATGCTAACACCACTGGTGTATGATTGTATTGCATTGTCAAAGAGAAAAATTGCTTGGATGCAGAGAGAGCAGCTTCAGTTCTGTGAAAAGGCTTTATTTCCCCATCTTACAGCTCTTTGTCGTATCAATATTACGCTGTGAGAGAAAATTGCCAACACGATTGTAGAGTTAGTCTTTCATCTGTAGACATCTTCCACTCTGAACAACGTTCTTGTTGTTGTACCATCACAATCAAACATCAGCATCGAATTGGAGGTTAGGAGCACTGTCATCCACAAACATTTCAAAACAATACAGCTACCAGTATTGTTGTTCAGCTGTCAGAAACAATCAAAGACGGCTGGCTGGCTAGCAGGGTGAAGTAAGATTTTTCTAAGTTTGGGGTTTTGGCCTTTGCTATTTCTTTTTTTAGGAACAAGAGGTGAACATATTTCGAGGAAGGCTACCTCCGAATTACAAAGCCAATGTTCTTGGGTTTTATATGTAATTCAGGCAAGTGAAACTTTAAACTCTTTCCCTCCAAAAAAAGAAAAAAGAATCATTATCCATGTTGCTAGTTACATCAGTATCAGAAAATGACAGTTATCAGATGATTTTTTTCCTGTTTGTTATCCAGCTCCATCTACGTATATAGGGAACCAAAAATAAAGATCCAGAGAAAGATTTGTACCCCTGTCCTCAGCCCGGACAAACATGCTGTGACTCGAATCACCTCACAGTTCTAATGACTCAGTGTTCGTCGACACGTCCTTGTGAACCTTCTGTGCTTTGGCTGGCACACTGTAGGCTTCCTGATTAGACAGATTAGATGCCCGATGGTGGCTGGCTGGTTCAGTGACTTGGGGGTGCTAAACTGGCTGTTGGCGAGCGTTTTAATATTCAACAGCTGCCGGATGTGTGGCCTGTTAGCTGTAGTTTCCAGGATGTGAGATGGAGGCTGGCCGCTGATCCAATAAATGTCTTGTTCTCACCTTGAGGGACTGAATAGCTAGGTATAATGGAGCTGAAAATCAACCAGAAAAAAGTAATTGCTGCATGTGTAAGGCATGTACAACCACCTCTTTTAGGAAAGACATCTTATTATCACAAATACACTTTTTATGTTCACAGAAGTCCACGTAAGAGGTGGTTAGTGTGGACAGATGGTTTAAACCGGATGTATAAAGTGAAGTGGATACAGCGTTGGAGGCGGAAGCCTGTTTATTCCCATGGAAATGGCTCAGTGGCACATTAGCATAAATGGCCTGCCTCTCGAGAGCAAAAGCACTTGGGCCAATAGAGCATGAGCACTTGCATTTGATTTAAGCCCCGCCTCCGATCTCCCGATCTTGGCTCAGTCAAAGGAATGGAGAGGGAAATAACTCTGGATTCTGCTTTTAACGCATTTTACAATTTTGACACTCTAATTATATAAAAAAAGGACTATAAAAATGTTAGTTGATTTAGCTTTTAAAACATGTGCTTCAACGTAGTATTTGTTTTAAGCTTAATCTTGTTTATTTTCGCCACCTAACCAAGTAGGCCTACTTTTGTTGCATTTTTGGTTGCTTTCAAAGTACAACTTTAGCAACATGTTTAAAACTGCAAATATAATGCCATGAGAAATAAGGTTTCACTCGGAACATAATGAAAATGCAATTTAGTTGTATGGAAACTTTATATATATATATTATAGATATCGTGTCTCATTTGAATGATTTTAGAGGGTCGTGTTACTTTAAATTTGCCATTGCGTCAACCATGTAGAGGTGTAATATACTCGTACAAAATTGTCCTTTAAATAACCGAACCCTGAGGACCTGTTGCCTTTTTATTAAAAATAAATTACCATCAGTTATCACAGGTGTTGCCACATTATCTAGAAATCTTTAACTAACTGTATGTTGAGTGGAAGTTTTTCACTCAGTGTTCTGTTTATAAATAATAATAATAATAATAATAATAATAATAATAGCTTGGATTTATATAGCGCCTTTCATGAGACCCAAGGTCACTTTACAAAGAAGAACAGGGGCAAAACAAAAATAACAAAACAAAATGCAGTCAGACAACCAGTCAGACAGACAAAAAAACAAATAGATTAGGGGCCAAAGGCCTTAGTAAACAGATGGGACTTGAGGGCCCTTTTGAAGGCGTCAAGTCTGGGGATGTTGCGGATCTCCGCAGGGAGAGCGTTCCAGAGGGTGGGGGCTGCCACACTGAAGGCTCTGTCCCCGAAGGTTTGCAGTTTGGTGCGGGGGGTGGTAAGTAGGCCAGAGTCTGAAGACCGCAGGCTCCGGGATGGGGCATGTGGGTGAAGGACGTCCGATAGGTACTGGGGGGCATGGAGGGACTTGTAGGTAAGGAGGAGGATTTTGTATGTTATGCGGGACTTGACCGGGTGGGAGTGATGTGTTGCCACGGCTTTGTATGTGTGAGTACCCTAGCAGCACAGTTTAAAGAAGTAATCTCTGTCAATACGTCCTTGTGTGGTTCTGTCCTCTGAGCTCACATTGATTCAGTAAAGACTGAGTGACCATCACTTATAAAAACTAAGCACAAATTGACCTGTGCGTTGTGTAAGTAAACTATATATGTATATATACGGTTATTGGACCTGCTGTGGGAGAGTAATTGAAAACAGATGCCTGCACATTCAACCACTAATGGCAGTTTAGCTAATTCTGTAACGAATCCACAACAGATGAGGATTTTGAATGGTGATTTTTATTACTGATGAAAGGTCTTTATAAGCTGATCACAATGGAACAAGACAACTCAGTCCTGAAGATAATGGATTATAGAGATAATGGCTAAGATGTAGGCTACTATGGATACTTTTAAGATATTTAAGTGTTTTTTCTGCTCACGGTAAACCCAGTGTTTAGAAACCTAAAACCCTGTGTATAAGTCCAATAAAGAAAGTTTGAAATAAATACTTTCTTGCATTCTTGCCCTTGTGTTGTGTATTTGTATGTGTTTGTATTTGGTTTCTTACCTTTTTTTTGCAAAACATGTTAAATAAATCATTTATATGTTAGGTTTTTTGTTTTACTGATAGATAATCAGTAAAGGTGTATGTATATATGACACAAGCGTATGCGTTTTAAATAGTTTTTAATATAATTTTCATTGTTCTGCCTGGGACCAGCTGCTCAATCAATCAAAGTGCAAACAGGTGTGCCTAATCATGTCAGGGAGAGTCTGGGCTCTATTAAGGTGTAGGAAGATGGGTAAGATAGTTTCACTGTAAAGTTATATTTAAAAATATGTAGTCTTCCTTGGTAAGGATAGGTGCCCATATATCTAGTGGGTTGGCAGCACTATCTTAGAGATCTTGTATGCATTTCATGGTTGTTATTCTGTGTTATTTGTAAGTTTGCTCAGTTGAGCTCCTCCTATACGTACCTGGGCAGTTGGTATGCTCCAGTTAGGTGATGCAAAGATGAATAAAAGCCCTTCAGTGGCAGCCAGCATCTTGTTGTGAGGCTGGCGTCTTCTCACGCTTCGTGTCACATAAACCTATCTTCATGAGACAATGAATCGCTCCATGCCATGTTAGGACAGGCACTTTGAAGCTCTATTTTGAATTGAGCGCTAGATGAAGGTAGAGACAATGGGGCCAAGGGAACTTGAGGAATTTAGTATTTTCCGACCATTTACATGCACAAAAACGTATATAATACCTTAAAATACCGGCATGGTTAGAAGGGCTGAGAACCATTTACTTTTTGGATTGGATCTGAATGAAAGGGCAGAAACACCAATTATGTTTGACTGGAAGATACACCATACATTATACATGATAACAATGGAGTGAGTAGAGAAAAAATAATTGACATGTGTTTGTTTAAGATTTGGGTAAAACATTCAGAAAGGTCTTGTACTTGGTTTGACATTTGAAAATCAATGGATGCATCACTGGAGACATATCACATGGTTGGTATCCCTTGGGATATGAAAATATCACCAGTAAACTGTGTAAAAATAATGTTTTGTGGTTCTTCCTAACTCATCAACTTATTTAAGTATTGATGAAGTAACGAGGTGGCTGTGTGAAGGATACAGAAAGAGAAAAGTCAAACTGTGTGTTTGGCAAAGAGCATGACTTCCAGACCTTGGCCAAGTAGAGAAAGATAAAGTGTTTCCAAAGACAGGCTTTCTATTTATAGCTGCAAAGAGATTGATAAACCTGTTTCCAGCTATTTTACCTCTGCACATTTATCAATTTGTTATCACACAAGACATACTGGGAATTCATTAATTCAAAGAGATTTTCTACAGATTTACAACTAATTTTTCGACTTTTAAATTTGCTTTTTGGGCAGCAAAATTTCACTCCGTTAATGTAATTAGTTGTACATCTCTCTCACTGCGTATCAAGTTAAATGAAAGCAGATTTTGCATTAACATGATTGGAATAATTCAACAACAGTTCTACCTGTGCTTAGCTTGATTATTTCTTATGTCGCTACAGGGGGTAAGATCAAAAAGGATGGTTAAACACATTCAAAGATGGACAAAAAATGTAGATTCAGAGAACTAATCAGTGCATCCTGATTATATTTTGAACACACAATGAAAAGCATTGATACACATCATCGTTGATAAAAAAAAATTGGAAGCAGCTCACAGCCATTTATTCAAGACATAAAGCTCAGAGCCTCACCAGATAACGGGAAAAAAATACATTTAGTAAATTAAATTGTTATCAGATTGTCCCCATGGGGTGAAACTGGTTTCTATTTGCCGGCTTAAGAGAACAGCTATGATCAAACTAATCCTACAAAGTGATAAATGTCACGGTAAACAACACGGAGTGGGCAGCGAGATAACATCCACATAACAGCGATGGACAGTGTAGGTCAACAAGTGTTTGTTTAAAGAAGCTACGGGACACCGGATAAAAGACTGTTGGTGTTTATTCTTTTATTGTAGCCTTGAGACCTAGAGGCTGAAGTCCTACAGCGTTCAATCTTTCTTATCTTGATTTGACCGGCATGCAGGTTATCACTTGCAGCCTCTCAGTGTGTGTATTTGTTTCATGTATCTACTAAAGTAACATTCATTTTTGTTTAAATATCTTATGTTGAAAGCAGACTTATCGCCTTCTTTCCAGCTCTAACCATTTTTCTCTTCCCTCTCTAGTGAGCAGATTTTTGGATAACGCCGCATGTTTATCTTGCAGACATTAATAAATATTATAATCCAACAGCCCTCTCCGAGGTTTTATGAATTAGAGTTGAGGGAGTTGGGGTCTGGGCTGAGCTACGGCAGCTAATACTCGGCGTCTGAAATCCATCTGCTTGCTAATTCTCTCGATAGCTATGAAACTCCATCGTGGCCCTGTGGGGTTATCGATTGTATCTGTTTCTCTTGTCAATGTATGAAGAAAAAAAACACGATAACAACAACAGCTGCTTAGTCAGCGCTCATGCTGATAAATTATCCTGACGGTGGAGGATGGGGAGAGGACAACAGGGAGAATAAAGAAGGAGAGATAAAAAAGGGAGATAAATGGATGGGGTGTAGCGAAGAGATGGCGATAAAGGGATGAAGATAAGAGAAAGGATAAAACAGGAGTATAAATGGAGAGATAAAAAGGGAGGGAGAAGAGGTGAAAAGGTGAGAATGAGCGGGTAAAGGAAGAGATACTGTATGTACACTTAGAGGTATTGTAAGAAATTTAAACAAGTCTACTACAAGGTTGAAAATCTATGGAAAATATGCCACAATACATTTTAAAAGTGTTTCCAAAGATGGTTGGAAATGTTGGGAAATAGGTAAAAAAAAGGTTTATCAATACCCTGACTTTGATCACTAATTAACCCCACTGATAGCCTTGCCTCTAGGCTACAGATAAATATACAATATATGCACTGTTTAACATATACCACGTTTGTCAATTCATTCACAATTAGACCCTCCCTGTGAAAAACAACACACTCAAAATGAGAGACTTCCCTCCAAAATGAATCCGACGCTCCAGATGGTTCTGCGTAGCAAACCGCCAATGGAAACAGTTTGGGAAGGAGCAAGCAAATAAAAAAAAACTTGCGAGTGGATTGGATGGACCATCTGTCAATCAAACTCTTGCCAAAGCCAGTCAGGAGAACAGCAAAAAAACAAAACATATTTTCCATTGAGAAACAAACATGTTCAATTACATTCAAAACAGATTTCCTCAAATTCAAAGGCCTACAATACTCACTATGGAGGACAGAACTTGCAGAACTTAAATAAATAAATGAATGACTCAATAAATAACGGACTGCAATGAATGAACCAACGTACATTTTAATAAAAAATAGGCATTCATTAATTGTTAGTGACAAATTGATACTTCAGTTTTAATCTTTTCATGTATCAGCAATTCAAAAGATGCTCAAGTGCTATTGTCGGAATGTATTATAGGTATACAGATTACTTATCTGTTTGAACTGTAATCTGTTTTATGTGTCACAGTTGCTATTAAAAAGTCTTCCACACCATGTCTCTTTCCATGGCTTTTGCAAAGTTTAAGTAATAACACCGCCTCTCGGGTGTGTCTTGTTTTTCGCACTTGCCATTAAAACCATTAGTCTTTGTTAATTTTCATAACCCTAGCCACAACTCCAACGTTTTGAAATGGAGCTGCAAGGCAGAATTAAACTTTGACGGAAAATAATGAAGCATTCATTTAGATAGATAGATAGGAGACAGGCTGGGTTTCTTGTCACTCAAACCTGTTAAGCCCCAAGGTCCCCGCTGGCGGGGACCCTGTTTTTTTTTTCCAGGACACTGTGTCTCAGGGGATCTTAATATTTAAGAACCTATTAATGTGTTATACCATATTAACGGAAATAATCTCAGCTAACTGACGATATAAACCATTTTTAACAAAACAAAACACAAGTCTCATAAGAAGCATCTAAATGACCCCTTAGCGAAAAATGCTAACGGACATTGGCACAGAACTCAAGAATTAAAGTACCCTTATTACTTATTTTAGCTGCACATACAAGATCTCCAATTAAAGCTGAGGTTCCACAGATTATTTAGGTATATAGTATCATCACTGAGTGATCCGAATTTGCGACAGGGGAAGCAAAGACAGACATCACAACACGTACCTTTACGTAGCTTCTAGGGAGATCGTCTCACCGTAGCTGTTAATCTGATCAAAAGACGTGTTCAATGACATTAAAACGAGAACAAACGCGGCTGAATCGGTTAATCCATAGGTTGATAAAGTTCCTGGGCAATAATTGGAATTATTTATAATCCATAATTCCATTTTTATGTAAAAATCGCAGAGCAAAAGTTAGCTGCTAATGGTAGCCACCAGAGTGGCTGCTGCTTCCGGTCTTGGCTATGCGGCAGTATAATACACACACATGACCAAATAAGGACTATATGGGAGTTCCCCTCGATTCCATTGGCTCTGACGGTTAGAAAGAGATGTCGCATGTCAAAATTCAGAAGGGGGAGCCAGAGATATGAAAAATCCACCCAAATGGCCCCAGAAAAGTTTTTTTTTTGCTAAATCTGTCTAAAAATGTCAAATATCACTTGTTTTGCATCAATCTTGATACAGGGTACTTATTATATGTTGTAGTTTGGATTCCTAAAGCTTTTAGTCTACTAACCCATCATCCAAGGTTAGTTTTCACTATAAGTACAAAATATCTTTTGGACGGACACTATAATTTCAAGTGTTTTACCATGTTCAATCTGAATTT
>NW_011345672.1:0-9051 GCF_000735185.1 Notothenia coriiceps | reverse complement strand
GTGTCCGGCGCATCCAAGGTGGTGGGGAAACTGCTCGCAGAGCTCCATTGCCAGGTTCATGCTGCTTGCATTGTCATGAATAGTGCAAAACACAACTAAGTCCCACTCCTCAATTGTTTCTTTGAGCCTCTGGGCTATATTCACAGCGGTGTGTCTCTCTGGCATGATAGTGGTTCGCAGCACTCTGGATTTTAACTCCCAGGTGTCTGTGATGTAGTGGGCAGTTATGGTGATGTATGGATCCATGGTGCAAGATGTCCACAGATCAGTGGTTAGTGAGACACTTTTATCTTTCATCTCATTGGCAATCCTCGCTTTCACAGTGTTGTACTGATGCATGATGTTGCTCCAAAGTGTAGCATGTGACGGGATCTTATAGCCTGGCTCGAAAAACTTCATAATGTCCCTGAAGCCTTCTCCGGAAAGGGCAGAAAGTGGTCGAACATCCTTGACGACAAAGTTGATAAGCAAGTCTGTTATCTGCTGTCTTCTTTTGTCCGTAACGGGGCGCTTGGAAAAATCAATAATGCTCGTCTGTCTCTGTCCAGTGCTGACGGCAGTCCGTTGCTCACTGGTGCTAGCATTACTGCTAGTGCTAGCTGTCGCCAGCGGGTGCTTCATTTTAAGATGGTTGCGCATAGCAAATGTATTTTTGTTGTACTTCAGTACAGCTGTACACAACTGACACTTCACTGTGGAGTTGGCTATATCTTCGTTGAAGTACTGCCATACATATGAATGTCGGACGTTTTTTGGAGCATTTTGCAGCACATCGTTTACCTCCATTTTATTCACGACTAGTCGACTAGGGCCTACAGCGCCGACTAGTGGTAAAGGTAGTCGACTAGTCGATTAGTTGGTGAAACCCCTAACACACACACACAAACACACACACACACACACACACACACACACACACACACACACACACACACACACACACACACACACTTCTTTGCCTTGCTCACATTTGACTCAGAGTAGGCGACCGATTAGGCGATTTTCTGTCAGAGAGGCTCTGGACAAATGTTTTGAACCAGATGAAGAGGAGATTGAACCAGACATAGAGGACGATGTCTCAGAAATGGAAGACAACAGCGATCCATACTATGAGCCTGACCAACAGTCAACAGACCAGGAAGAGGCCCCTGAGGGAGAGGCCACTGAGGGAGAGGAGCCCTGAATATGTATTTGTCTCTAAATATTCATTGAGGAAAACAGTATCAGTGTCTTATTTTATATTCATCACAGTGAATGCTGAACTTGATGGGCCCACCGGTGGGTCCGGACCATACACTGTAATTGAAAGTAAACAATGAAACAATGACTTGCTTGTGTCAAATCAATACATCCCATACATCATTAGAACAGGGATAATCTCAGCTACAACACCAACTAACGCATTTCCATCTCCAGTAAACACAGCCTACATGGCAAGCATTTTTATAATATATAGATAATGTGCAGTAAGCACTATCTTTGAACTTACTGCATAATTATAACATGAAATTCACCCCTGGTGTCATTATGTCTGTCACCCCTTGATTCTACTTGCTTTGACTGTTCAAATGAGATGCCAGCCATCAAAATGGGGGTTCCAAAACACACACAAATAGTATGGGAAGGGGGGTATGACCTAACACAAGAGAAGGGTAAGAAAGAAGAAGTAAAATCTATTAGACAAAATAAAAAATGTAATATCTCAGAACTGTAACTGGCTGTAGCAGACAGGCTGCAACACGGGACAGAGAAGTGTCAGGAACATGGCCCACTTAGAAACTTTCAAACTCTATCCCTTTTGGCATGTTTAAATTCTGCCTGTATTTTGTTGAAATTAAAATGGCTTTGCTGAAATAAATCAGCAACTCTGATCATTAAGCTTTAACAGTCATTCGCTTGGAGGTTTCCAGATTATTATTTTGGTCTGCATGTTATACATGAGTTACTTCAGTAAAAACTGGAGGGTTTATAGATCAGCTCTCCCTGCACATTTCCATCTGTCAAGGAAATAGAGGTACCCTACGGCTTAAAGACAGTATCAGAGAAAAGCAAGGATTGAAGCTTCTCTTGAGACACCAGTCACTCTGATGTATATTCAGGAGTATAGAAAACATGGTGACAAACCTATTGAAAATATCTCAAGAGGCATTCAATCATGGGGTAGTGGGGCCCAATGCCAAGGGGGAACATAGGTCTAAAGTCAGCTCAGGGGGCATATTCCTTGCAAACCTCTGTAGCAATGCCCTTTTTGAGTTGAATTTGCTGCTTCATCAAGTTGGGCTTCCCACCGGAGGACAATTTGCACCACTCTGCTCTGTTAAATAGTCTGAAAAATATCATGCATTTAAAAAAATGCATGCTAGAAAGCTCACCTATTATGCTATATTTGAACAATATATTATAGGGCCTTATCTACAAAACATGCATCTGAAGAGTTTTGCTCAAAATACCAAACAAATCACCCATTGTAGCATGCCTCATACCCCTCTATTTCAGCCCTGTTACTAAAGTGCTGATTCTGGGTATGACCCTTGTAACAGCTAAAGCTAAGCTAAGCTAAACACTGCCGTGATTAAACGCCATATTATGTTCCAACCCACATCAAGGATTATTTCTGAAACAATATGGAGCTCAAATGCTTCTCTCTCGCGGGTTTACCACAAGGTGAGTATCTTTTTATATCTGGCTTCTTTACACATATTCTCTCCAGTACACGTTAGCTCTGAGTGTTATCGATGCTTGCTAATGTAAACACAGTCAAATATTACTTCCAAAACACGTTGCGCATTGTTTCTGATACAGCAACGTTTCTGATAGGGGACGATAGGTTGGGCCATGGGCAGAACATTGCCAGGGGATCAATGTCGTCATGACCACAACAAATCTGCATCAGCTCCGTTGTACCCCCGTTTTTAGAAATGTGGGTAAGGAGGAAAAGAGAGAGGGTTTTATTTTCTGACACTTTGTGAGTTCCCTGACACACCAGGGACACATTTATGTATAAAAGACATCAAAAAGTGAATTTTGCATAATAGGTGACCTTTAAATACAAGCAGAAATAATCACATAGACAAAACACAACTGGAGAGAGCAAGCGACAACACAAGGATAGCAGGCAAACATAATCATGGCAGAGAATACAATCACACTGGCAGGAAAACACAAATACGGAGGTAAAAAAGGACAACACAGGAAGAAAACTTTTCAAAATATCATGACACCTGTTAATGCAATGACCTGCAGAACAATGTCCACCTCTTCGCAAATCAGACACAGGTTTAAAATAAGAACTGTTCTAAACCTGTACTGTTGACATCTCACGGCCTGTAAACATGAAGCTTTATACTTAAATATATGCTGCCATGTTTTGGACCAATCATGGCGCCGTACAGTACAGTTTTATAGAACAGGTCTTTGTTCAGTGAGGACTTTTCAACTTAATAACTCTCATTAAATGAAATACTTCCCATTTTCGGGAATGTGTGGTTGATCACACTACTGTATGTGCACAGCTTGGAGTAATTTAGCACTAGCAGCAACAGGTCACCATACTTATTTTTGCCATGGGTTTTACCGTAATAGGTGGGATGAAGGGCTTCAGGCGCTATTTGCAGTCAATATCCTCCGAATCGAAGAGGATATGTTGCATAAAGGGATGACTGATTGTTATTTCAGGGGAATTTCAAAGCCTGGCAAAAATCTAAAAAGGTCCACTTCCTGTTGTATGAGATAACCCTGGGTGTAATGTAATCAAAATAACAGCAGGTAGCACTACTCAGATTCAATAGTATAATTTAAGTGCTGCCATTTCACATGACAATCTGGATTCATTTAGTTTGAATCATCTTTTATGTTGAACGGAACCTAAAGACAAGGGCTATAATTCTAAATGACAACTGTAATATTTAACAGTCAGACCGCGAGCACCATAAGCATATAATGACTGCGTTTTCACAAGACTGCAATTCTCAACAGATCGCAGTGCCTTCTGAGTTGGCAGAGCAAATCGATCACTTATTTTTGTATTCTGGATAAAGAAATACAGATGAAGCATGTTTTCCCTCAAACGTCGGCATTAATGATATTTAAATTAATAGAAATCGGCTTGTTGAGTCCTCAATGAAAAGCCACTGTGTCCTCCAGTTCTCCCCCTATGTTCACAATGTTATCTGTTCCCTCTAAGCTTGAATCCAGCATTTATATCACAAGATAATATCCAGATATGGCCCCAGCAAATACAAGTATGTACTTGATACACAAGTTGTCAGAAAGAAATATGCAATATTTAACATTCAATTCTTTATGACATAAGAATTGTGTTTGGTGAGATCACACACAAACAAAAAACGGCCTGGGTAAGTGCCGTTGTTGTGATTAATAACACTTTTTCAGCCTTTTTACTGAGGAGAGTGTTACACCATGTTACCTATAGTAGCTTGTCTCCTTGCGCCTTTTCCTCTTTTTGCTCTTGTACTGTACCTCAATAGAATCTTCTGACATCAAAGCCCTGATCAAATGAATGATTTGATAGCCTTATTTTTGTAAAGTAAAATACATACTGGTTTTACAATGTTACAGTATTTCCCATCTTTGCTGAGCAAAGTGCTGTGTGAAAGAAAGCATTTCCCATATAGATGCCTATTCTAACTTTACATCCAAGCAAAGCCTGGGCAGGGCTATAATACATTTCAGCTTTAGAGTAAGCTAAAACTGTTTCCTTACTGTGTGTATTTGTGTTATTTATGCTTAACTATGTTTGCTTAGTCTTTATTTCCTTCCCTCTGTGTATCCTGGTGTCCTTAGTGTATCCTTGTTTCCTTCCTCGTGGTCTTGATTTCTTGCTTTTTTCTTTTCATCATTTTCTTTGTCCTTCTTTCTTCATGGCATTGTTTCCTCCCTAAATTCCTTGTGTCCTATCCTACTTCTTCATTATGTCAATGCCTATTTCTCTCCATTGTTCCTTGTTTGTTTCCTTGTATCCTCGTTTAAATCCTCCTTGTCTTGGTGTCTTTCTTGGGTCCCTGTTTTCTTTGTTCCTTTGTTTGTCCACCCTTGTATGTAGTTTTCTCCTTTCTTTGTAACCGTCCTTTTGTCCTTCCCTTCTCCTGTCCTTGTTTTTATCCTTCTTTCTTTGTTTCTTTGCTCCTTTTTTCTTGTACTTATTCCCTTTCTTGCTTTTTCCCTTCCTTCCTTGTTTCCTTCTTTGTTTCCCTCCTCTATTCCTTGTGTAATCCCTGTGTGTACTTGTGTCCTTGCTACCTTGTGTCTTTTTTCCTTAACTCTTTGTGTTATAGTGTCCTCACTGTGTCCTTTTTAACTCAATTCCTTTTTTACTTGTGTTCTTGTTTTCATTCTACAATCTGACCTCTCTACTTGTTGTGTACTTTCCTTACTTCTGGGGTCATGTTCTTGTGTACTGGTGTCCTCCTTGTATCATTGTTTCCTTACTTCCTTTCTCATTTCCTCTCTTCCTTTCTTTTTGGTGTGTCTTCGTGTCCTCTTTTGAGTCCTTCCTCACTAGTGTCATTTTTTCCTTTCTTCTTTCTTGTGTTCTTATATCGTCCCTTCCCCTTTCTTTTTGTTCACTTCCTTCAATGTGTTCTTGTTTCTGTCCTATATTATGCCTTTGTGTTCTTTCTTATATCCTTGTGTCCTTCCTTCTTATATTGTTTCCTTCATTACTTTTATCCTTTTTGCCAGCCTTGTTTCCTTTCTTTTTTTGCCTTGTTTCCAAGTTCACTTTACATATATCATGTACATCCCGAAGATTAATGCACTGATGTCATACCCTCTATTCTGGCAGTTATTGAAAGTTATTCCAGGAAACACTTAAAACCATTAACTGAAGTGGTAAAAGGTGAGGCAGGGTGAGGTAAAGTGAGTCCACCAAAAAGTTAAATTACCACATCCTGTCACATAATAACTCCTGGAAGATATTGAATATCACACATTGATGATATATAACAGTTTTTAAGTATCCAAGGGTGAAACTTTCTTTAAAATGTATCTGGCCCTGAGTTGCTGGCTCTGCTTCCCGACTGGAGATAGCGGAGTGACATTTAATTTAAAATGTGTGCCAATATGGAGGTGTTTTAAATGAATCTTTTACACTATTAAACGCACTACATGGTGTTTAATGGCTGATTTATTGTTTATTTTGGGCTAAAGACCCAGATTCATGTGTGAGGAACATGACAAACACTTTTGCAGTTCTGCAGAACTGCCAACACATTTGGAAGTTAATTGGCCCCGTTCTTGCTGAGGTGGAGTCATCCATTGTTAAAAGTGACCTTTAGCGTGAGTCTGCAGCGATATCATTTTTTAACAAAAAGAAATATTCTGAAAGCACATTCATGAACATAAGGGTATTAACATGTCATTGAGGTTATGTTTGATCTGCGACTAAGGCTTGTTTACCTAATTTGTCAAATGTTGTTCTTTATTGGATCACTAGGGCTTTGTATAGCTTCAAAAGGCCATAATTATGTGTGTAAACAATGCAATAAAAAGGTATTCAATTCATTATTACACTGTAACTGAAATGACACAGTTATTGTTAGACAATTGTATTTCCTGTGAGTTAAAAACACATTTTTGGAGAAAAAAAAAAAATATATATATATATAATAATCACTAATGCACTACATAGTCACTCTCAAAAAACGAATATGCAATGCTTATTGAAAAAATTGTCAAATCAAATTTTGATTATTAACTGTCCATCACTGTTCTAATTTTACCTTCCGTTAACCAGACTTTGAACACTGCCAGATTTCATACCTTGTTCCTTTAAGTGTTTACTTCCAGTCTGTATTCTTCTGCTGCTCCCTTTATTCTGTGCTTCCTGTGTTTGCTTTTCAAATATTACATTGATTATTCAAAAAGTATTCCATGGTGTTTTATTATGGATTCAAATTATCACACATACAGTAGTTCCTTGGTCAGAGTTTCATTAGTAAATGGTAAGATAGCCTTCTGCTGTCAAAAAGAGCAGACCGCTGAATTCTAAATTGACCAACCAGGATTGAGTATTGAAATATGTTTGTCTAATTGAGTGGTGCAGTGATTACCTATTTTTGTAGGCTGACCCAGAAGTTACCATCACAAGGGTTCCCTCGGCAAACAGCAATGGGACTCTCCATTAGATTTTGGAATATTGCAAAAAATAAGCTTTGTGGCATCACACATCACTTAACATGTTTTGTTCAGCAGGATAATCTCCACATAATGACGCCACTTTGTGATTTTTGAAGAGCAAATGCAATGGTGTAGTCAGAAGTAAAAAGCTAACATTAGTCTATAAACAAACTATATCACAGTCCCATGGCTAAGCATCACCACACTAAGCTGAAGGCAGACTCCTGTCCTTCGGACATTCACATGGAAAAAGAATCGTCCCGGTTTTAGGGCTCATTCCTTCACAACTCTGCCTGTATTTACAATACATTTTCATTATTAGAGGCAGACCATGCTATTTCTGGGCTTATTCAAGAAGAATCAGCATCATTATTTACTGTTCACTTAACTAACTATTTCAGAGCTGAGCTAGTGCCAAACATTTCCTATCGCTGCTTCACATGAACAGTTGAAAAAAGTGAGACTTTTATATGAAGCAACCACAAGTGTTTGTCACTGAGGTTAGAGCAGACTGAGATTGTTCATCAATGGTTCTACAAAAAAACACAACAGGCATTTTGGGGTATTTCTTTTGACATAGTGTTGGTATTTAATATGTCAGGGAGTAATGGGGGAGAGGAGCAGCCACAGTGAGCTGTTAGATGAAGAGCTGGAGGCGACAGACTGCACACCTCCATCTCCCTACAAGGTATCAAACTTTACAGTGCCCTGCTGTTGGGGGGAAACTACCCGCGCTGTGTGCGGCATACAATTAGATCATGCTGTATTACTTTTGAACAACCTTTTTTATAAAAACTTTGAGAATTTACTTAGCTGCACTTCAGTCAGATAAACCAGTTGCTCATGTATTGTGCTTCTGAGACAGCTCAATAAAAGTGCTCAAGTAGAAACCTGAATTTTTAAGAAAATTGTTATAATTGACAACAGAATGTAACAACATGATGTTATGTTAGTAGTTCTATAGCTTTATATACTATTATTAACTGCAATATATTTATGCTTTTCCCTTTTTGATCTGCTCTATATTGTGTTGAAGCTTTACGTCTTGTTGTCCACTGCTGATTTATTATTTTTGAGCGTGAATTTTTTTAAATATGCAAATAAAATCTGAGTGCAAAAAGCAATTGCAGCTGCCTGATAGTGCTGTGTCAAAGTAACTTTAAAGACAGCTTTCAGATTTCTAAGAATATTAGGAAACCTCTCACCTCATAAAGTGCTGTGATTATTAGCTACGTTAAGCTAATAAGCTAACATTAGCTCATCTGGCTATTCGATGTAAATAAAAGTAATGATGGAATAACTAGTTCTCTAGATTAGAAGGCAGGTGACTAAAATCAGCAGTAATTCATTTTTGATGATTTTAGTTGTCTCTGAGTCCATGGAAATAGATATATATTGCAGTAATGCTAAAACCAGCTTAAAACGTTGGTGTGTTTGAACCTGACAAATATGAGATTTATGAGGACCTTTTGAGTCACGTGACTAAAGTGTGTGAAAAGTGTGTTAAGTTCCAGAAGTGACCACTAGTTGGCGTATTCATAGATAAGCAAAATCCATAAACACACTCACACACTTCATGTCATGAAATTGTGATATTTTAGGACCATCCATCCATCCATCTTCTCCCGCTTATCCGTGGTCGGGTCGCGGAGGTAGCAGTTCCAGCAGAGAGCCCCAAACTTTATTTTCCCTGGCCACATCAACCAGCTCTGACTGGGGGATCCCAAGGCGCTCCCAGGCCAGCGAAGAGATATAATCCCTCCATCTGGTTCTAGGTCTACCCCTTGGTCTCTTCCCAGCTGGACGTGCCTGGAACACCTCCCTAGGGAGGCACCCAGGTGGCATCCTAACTAGGTGCCCGAACCACCTCAACTGGCTCCTTTCGACGCGAAGGAGGAGCGGTTCAACTCCGAG
>NW_011345671.1:0-3925 GCF_000735185.1 Notothenia coriiceps | reverse complement strand
AGCTGATAAGATTTTGGTCACTTCATGATGTCATAACGATGTTTTGGCTTGTGTAGCCATTAGCCAATCACCAACCAAGGTAACCCCCCCACCACCTTATCACCTGAATCTCCTCCTAGAGCACAATTGTGTTCTTTTTAACCAAATCTCTCAGACGGGCGTGGGGAGGGGCTCCTTATTTTCATCAAGTAACAGACAGAGGCCGTTTCTCAATCTCCAGGAAACTGGCTTTCAAGCCAATATTTCAAGGATGCTACGTCATCGAGTGCCGCCGAAGGACTGTTCCAATCTTCAGCATACTTGGAATTCCACCGAGGCCGCGTCCTTGGTTTGGGGGTAATTTCGAGGCTGCACATGGGTAGACTTCGCGTCCTTAAAATCCCCACAATGCTTTGCGCACGGACCAATTTCCCCAAATCTGTGGTGGAAAATGTAAGGCGGGGCCTCTCATATGACGCACACCTGCACACTTGCTCGCCTGTTCCACTCTTCGTTTTCCGAATGCCAGGAAGGAATCTGGCCTAGCTTCTGAAGGAAGTGACTCGGAAGACATGTGCTACCAAGCAAGCGTACTCACGATTGAGAAACGGCCAGAGAATCAGCACTTTGGAAACAGGGCTGAAACAGAGGGGATTATGGGTAATGCTGCAATGATCTGTTTGGTATTTCGAGCCAAACACTGCAGAGACATGTTTTGTATATATCTGAGACATAGAATATATATATAAAAAAAGTTGAATAAGGGACCTTTAGTTTATAATGTATCGTGTTGTATCAATGGCTTTACGAACATAGCGGTTAAAATGGAAGAAGTAGCCAAGAGAATATTTGGAAATCTCAACTCGTGGAGATGATGTATGATTGTGTCTCCGTGTGATTCTTGTTGGCCTGAGTCTGTGTTTGCGTGCCATACACATCAGCAGCTGTGCCATGTTTAGGTGTGTTAGCCCAGTCTGTGTCTATTCCTCCCATCTGCCTCAGAAGATTTATCTGTGCACAGAGCTGGGTGTCAAACTCCAAAATGTGTCTAGAATTTCAATAGAGTTTTGCATGGCGATCTTTGGCATGGCACTCTTTTTGATGTTGTGAATTTAGTCCATTTATTTCAACTGTAGATCAAGTAAAGCATTCTGTGCACCAAGTAACATGTGTTGATGACTTGAAGAGGCAATGAGACAAACCCCAGTTGGCTATTTTCAGTGTTTGTGTATTCCTGTCTGGTGCCTGTGGTCAGGCTGTCAGCTGGGCCATGTGACTGTGTTTCTCCATTTGTTTGCTCAGCTTCAGACTGGCACCACGTCATGCCAAGATCACAGGCCCAGCTCATGATGAATGGCTCTCTGCATGTTTCATTTTGTGCTTTATTATGTAGGGTTCAGTATAAAGCTTTGAGAACCAGGCAGGAAGCAGCGTATGACATGTTACAAAGGTCAGGTTTTAGATGTAAGCATCGACTGGGAAGTGGGGCTCTGCAGGTCAGAGTCAGAATCCCTCAGGCATGTACAGTACGTTGCATAACAGCGTTAACTTTCACCAAATGGAAAATAAATATAGACATTTATCAAGTTCAGTAAGTAGAAAATTGTGTGAATACTTGACATGACCTAACATGGCACTCATTTGTTATTTTTGTGATGGTAAGATTAGACATGTTACAAGTTAAATTGAGATGTGTTTAGAGCACCACTAAGTGCAGCCTAATTTGCACCTGAGATATTGAAACTGTACAAAAGAAGTTGGGCATTTTGAAAGCATTTATTGAAATCTGCAGACCTGGTTTCTGTGAAGAAAAATAAGAAACGTATAAGACAAAACCCAATCCAGGTTTTCAAACTGGGTGCTGTAATTGATGTGCAATAAGTGTCGGTCTCATGAGACTCGTCTTACTCCAAGTTAACATCGAGTTGCTCTCCCAGTGTATTTAAGTGTACGCTTGGCTGCATGTTTTCTCATTGATGGACATGTACTGTGAGACTTGGTTAGACACGATAACAAAACACAACCCCCACAATCGAACAGGTTACATTTCTAATATATTTGTTCTCCTGATGGTATCATAACAAATCCCACAGTTACAGCATCTTATTCATATGTTATAGGCTGTCGTGACTCTGGCTCATTTGGCCATAAATGTAGCGCTCAAATTATTTTATTTTTCTCTATAGACTGTTTGTGTATTCCTTCACTTTTGTCTTCTGCAGTTTCTCTTTTTCTGTCTCCCAGCTGCAGTGTAGCTTCTTTGTTGTTGGTGTTCTTGGGAAGTGTTATGGTGTGCCCTCTGCGTGTGCATATCTGCGAGGAAAATACATGAACCAGAGTTCCAGGAATGGCTTCATTCACAATTATCTTCTGCAACTCAGTCTGAGGAAGAACACTTATGAGCCCTCTTCCTTTACAAGATACATTACTTCCTTTCCTTATTCCCTCGCCTCCTGTCTACTGTCTCATTTCCTTTTCCTTTTCCTTTCCTGCTCAGGACGTGTGTCAGGCGATCCAGGCTTAGTGACCTATTTCCCTACTGTCCTAATGCCCTGACTATTTATAGGATACATCTGCACACATAGAGAAAGACCCATGCTGAGAGTGCATCTGGACAGGGTTTAAGGAGACGAGGAGGGTCTGATCCCATATCAAACATGTCACATCCTTCCAAGGGGTTTCATGTAAGCATGTAAGTCTCTGGTCATGCCACATGAAAAGGGGAATGCCGAAAGCTGAGGCGACTGAATCAAATGATAAACAAAACATTCATAATAATGAAATACAACATTAGGGGTTTTTAGTCTGGAAATTATGCAAAGCACTCTTTTCTCCTGACAAATTAGAGAAGAACAGTCCTCCTCCATAACAAAATAAACTGATTTGCATACACATCAAGGACGTCAAATGTGTTCTCAGCTGTTGTCACATTTCATTAAAAGAAATCAGTGGAAGAGAATGCTTTTATGCTTTCACGAGTGCTTTCACTTAACACCCCACAGAGAACTACTCATACGTTGCCTGGATGCTGAGTAAATATGACTTTTGTTTCTCAGTGGCAGCCGCTGTAGAAAAGTACTTCTCCCGGGTTCAAGGCAAACACATGTGGCTGCGTGAGAATAATTTATCTTTTACTCAACGACATTTCATCTCCCGTATTACAGAGCAGCCTTCAATCAAGAGCCTCTTTCAGACCGCCGCTCGTCTTTTACACACATTGACTTTGTCATTCACCTTTTTCTCAAAAAGACACTCTTTGTACATTCTTCTGCCATACTCCAATCCCACGCAAATTACCCCTCAAATGAAATCTAATGATGGGGATATTAAGCTCTAATTATATCTATGATAATGAGTGGTTTGGACGCTGCTATGCATATGGTCAGGAATCTGTGTGAAACCTGTGGAGCCATTATTGATGCAAATGTGTTCATAGCATTATGCTAATAACCGCTCATTAGATTACCTTATTGTATTTGTTTAATTGGCTCTCGGATAAACCCCTATCCTGCCCTGTTTGAAATCAGAGTATTGTTGGATGGTATTCAATATTGGTTTATTTAATTATGTTAATTTGGAGTGGGAGGTTCTGCATGAAGTTTACCAGGAAGTGAAGCAGCACACACACCTCTCAAACACAGCCTGGAGTAAAGTTCAGCTAAAGTTCACTAGTCTTCAATTATACATGTAGCCAAGATTAGTGTGTAGACATAGGGGCTTCAGTGTGTGTGTGTGTGTGTGTGTGTGTGTGTGTGTGTGTGTGTGTGTGTGTGTGTGTGTGTGTGTGTGTGTGTGTGTGTGTGTGTGTGTGTGTGTGTGTGTGTGTGTGTCTGTGTTTGAGAGAGTGTGTGTGTGTGTGTGTGTGTGTGTGTGTGTGTGTGTGTGTGTGTGTGTGTGTGTGTGTGTGTGTGTGTGTGTGTGTGTGTGTGTGTGTGTGTGTGTGTGT
>NW_011345670.1:33240-34024 GCF_000735185.1 Notothenia coriiceps | reverse complement strand
CAGAACCACAACACAGAACCACAGAGTCCAACTGGGAAACACCTCCAGAACCACAGAGTCCCACTGGGAAACACCTACAGAACCACAACACAGAACCACGATCCAGAACAACACCTCAGGGAAACACCACTACACACAGAGAGATTCAAAACAGATGCACAACTGATAGACAGAGAGGGAAACTAATAAAAACCAGAATCAGATGCAAACTGAAAACAAACAACAAGACAAACAACTCCCAAACAGAGAGACCAAATGATATGAATTTAAAAAGAACCACAACCAATAAAACCAGATGCAAAAATACCAGAAAGACGAGCAAAACTGGAGAGACACGAAACCACTAAAACTAGATGCACAAGAAAGATGTGAAACAAAGGGACCCCCATGTCTGCAGAACCCGGAGACATCATACAGTAAGGAGGGCCCGAGTGTGTGTTGGAGCAGGGGTTCCCAACCTTTTTTCCCAAGAACCCCCTCCGGTTTTAAAAATGTGCTTAACCAGATAAGCCTGGTTTGGACACTTTACGGGCAGAAGAAACATTTCTATTAAAGAAAGAATTATACATTTCTGTCTTTGTATGCCTATAATAGCTACTAACTTGAATTTTTATTAAAATTCATTAATCAATTGTTTTTTATATTTTATTGTAATGTAGAGACAAGGCTTTTAGTGACAATCATGTATTGCGTTACAATTATATGTAAAAAAAAAAGTCTAAATATGATATTTGGCCTCAAATCATCTGAGGCCTGGCGCCCCCCCTGCGATCTTTGGCGCACC
>NW_011345670.1:27425-32551 GCF_000735185.1 Notothenia coriiceps | reverse complement strand
AACTTCCAAGAGTCTAAAAATGATTAATCATCTATACATGTCCGTTCGCAGGGTGTTTGTTGTTGCTTGGTAGCTTAGCTTGTTACTTATTAAGCCAGCTAGGACGTTTTAACCAATTATACTAATATACATTTTAGTTTATGATTCAGCCTTGTAAGACTTTTATAGTCTATGGGCTATGACGGCCCATAATGCTAAACGGAGCAACATGTTAATAGGGACCCAATATATCCCAGGTGGTGGGCCGCCGAGCTAACGCGAACCCGCAGGGGCTAGCTCCATCCGGCGTCCCAGAGCTAGCCACTGCGGCTCGTTAGTCCGTGTCGGTGGAGTCCGTCTTTTCTTAACGTGGAATGACCAACATTAAGAATAACATAATATATAGCTAATTCTCTTCAGATTGTCTCATATTGATATGAATTAACGTTTATATAGGGGAACTACACTGTTAGCAGTTACTTGGTATGCATGTATTCGATGTAGGCTTTAGCTTCTTAGCCTGAGCTAGCTCTGTTTACTTCCAGTTCGGAGCAGCAGTCCCGCCTCGGCTCCGCCTCTTGCCCTTATTTGGAGGCAGGGGGCGATTAGACTCTGACATCGCTTGTCAAGCCGTTTAGTGGCCGACTCCGCCTACTAAAGGGCTTCTCGGCACTCTGCAAGAATCCCTCATTGGGTGAACGTTACGGACACGTACGTCCATTAATATATACAGGTTTATGTTTTTGACCCCCTTTAACTGTCGACCAATGGTTGAACAGCATTTCCGTCACATTGGCTTGTTTTAAAGTTATCAGTCCATTTTGAGGTTTGCCATGTGAACAACAACCGAACCTTCTGAAAAATAAAACCAATGCTAACAAACGTGGTCTGTGGCACCAGGAAGCGGACTATTTCGATGTGAATGCACCCTAAGTCTACTTATACATCTGCTGTATGTGTCCTCAATGTATGAAGAGTGTTCTACTTCTGTTGGTGCTAACCCTCAACGTAAATTCAATTTAAAAAAGCCTCTTTGTTGTAGGAGGAAGGTGGATGATGACAGGTCTTTCTGCGACTGTCGGATGATCCTAAGCTTCCACCCAGGTCTGGTTTGAAGGAATCGTGGAAACACTCTTGCGTCTGACACCTCATTCATCACAGAATCAAGGGACCAATACCACATGACAGGGCCATCTGATGTGGAGAGGAGGATGAGCCGGAGAGACAAGCCACAATATGGTTTCTGCAGATGGAGGTCTACGAGGTCACGGCCCTGATTTCTCTTTGTATGGTAAGACCCACAATGCTCTGGAGTTCATCCGTGGTCACCTGGTTGTAAACTCAAACCGGACCACGACCTCATTGTATGTGATTGCAAGGGCTTACAAAGATATTAATATACAATAGGTGAATTGTTGACATATCCAAATTATTTGCATTTCCTTTCAGATGTAGTTCTTATGAATGTATTACCATTAACTGAATAATAATCCAATGTAAGTTATAACAATTATAATACATTATGTAATATATTGGTATATACAGTTGCAAGAAAAAGTATGTGAACCCTTTGGAACTACCTGGATTTCTGCATAAATTGGTCGTAAAATGTGTTCTGATCTTCATCTAAGTCACAACAATAGACAAACACAGTCTGCTTAAGCTAAAACCACACAAAAAATTATATGTTTTTATGTTTTTATTGAACACACCATGTAAACATTCAAAGTGTAGGGTGGAAAAAGTATGTGAACCCTTGGATTTAATAACTGGTTGACCCTCCTTTGGCAGCAATAACCTCAACCAAACGTTTCCTATAGTTGCATATCAGACCTGCACAACGGTCAGGAGGAATTTTGGACCATTCCTCTTTACAAAACTGTTTCAGTTCAGCAATATTCTTGGGATGTCTGGTGTGAATCGCTCTCTTGAGGTCATGCCACAGCATCTCAATTGGGTTGAGGTCAGGACTCTGACTGGGCCACTCCAGAAGGCGTATTTTCTTCTGTTGAAGCCATTCTGTTGTTGATTTACTTCTGTGCTTTGGGTCGTTGTCCTGTTGCATCACCCATCTTCTGTTGAGCTTCAATTGGTGGACAGATGGCCTTAAGTTCTCCAGCAAAATGTCTTGATAAACTTGAGAATTCATTTTTCCGTCGATGATGGCAATCTGTCCAGGCCCTGAGGCAGCAAAGCAGCCCCAAACCATGATGCTCCCTCCACCATACTTCACAGTTGGGATGAGGTTTTGATGTTGGTGTGCTGTGCCTTTTTTTCTCCACACATAGCGTTGTGTGTTCCTTCCAAACAACTCAACTTTGGTTTCATCTGTCCACAGAATATTTTGCCAGTAGTGCTGTGGAACATCCAGGTGCTCTTTTGCAAACTTCAAATGTGCAGCAATGTTTTTTCTGGACAGCAGTGGCTTCCTCCATTTTATGACCAATTTATGCAGAAATCCAGGTAATTCCAAAGGGTTCACATACTTTTTCTTGCAACTGTATATTATAATGCTAGCATACTGATGTTCAGACCTTGTTATGTGACGAAGCGCGGTTACAGCAGTTGAAATTTTCTTTCATGAATTTCGTCGGCGATATTTTGTATGGACTATGTTCATAATGTTCAGGAGTAAGATAAACGAGAGGATATCTTCTTTCTTATAATCTAAATGCTTTTGTCAAAAGATTAACCAACGGTAGTATACAACTCCTGTCTAATCTAAACCGGTTATTCCCAGACTATTAAATTTCTTAGTACCAACTGGAACCTGCTGGTGCCTACCAAACCTCGTTACTATCAAAGAGGTCAAACACAGACCTTTCGACGAAGAGATTTTAAAATGTCTACATTTCCTTCGACCTTTAATATGTTATACTTTGGAAAGATAATGTCATTTCTACACTTGTTATCGAGTTGCGTTTAACCTTCCCGACATCCCCTGTTTACTCACACAAGAGATATAATCCGGACACACTTCAAACTAGATAACTTTTCGTAGAGAAAATTATGACGAATCTCTCGTATCCATTAACACAAGAAGCAATAATAACTATAACTTCACTAAATGTAATAATGCATATCAATCGGTTGATCAGTCATTGTTGAAATATCAGAAAATTTTGTGTATTGAAATAACAGGTTGAACAGCATCACCTCGGGACGGACGGGCCTTCCCTTCTACTCTTGAGTCCCTAGCTGTATCCGGTGATTTTCAGGTGAGGGATGCCAACATATTTTTTAATTTCATGTTGTCATATTAAAATAGTACTACTTGTATTTCCTTCCGGTGACCTCCCGGACCTACCACACAATTACACAAGTAACACCGTTACGGGTACACTGAAAACCTCCCGCTGTCGTTACCTATGTATTATAAAAAGAAGAAAAAAAATACAAATGACGTCTGGCGAGTTGCTTAGCACTGGTTGTATTCTAAGTCCAAATAAGGGTTTGCATTAAGGCACGACGAATGTGGGCTCTCTACCAAAAGAGAGCGCCAGGAATTTGATTTTCTCTGAAACCACACAAGGGGCTAAAAGAACAAAAAGAGACACAACGTTGACTAACCACCAATTGTTGTCAATAGTTCGCTGGTCCAGGTGACACAAAGTCCAGAGAGGGTTACTACTACTGAGGACCACCCTTTAGTGCGGTGTGTGGAGGAGGACACAAAAATGAGTACTTTCGACACTAGAAAGGAACCAACCGCGAGAACATAAAGAACCTGGCCGGCAAGGGACTCTGGACAGAGTGTGAACACCATCTTGGAACCTACGGCGTAGTCTGAACGTCTACACGAGGCACTTAGAGGAAACAGGATATATAAACATAACATGAAACATATTAAATTTTGCCTTCTATAACAATTGAACATAAGACCACAAGAATTAGGGAAGGAAAAATGCTTAAATGGGTCGAATGGTTATCCTGGTGATCCGGCCTCTGGCTCCAAACACAAAAGATTGGTATATTTTTGTAGGAGTCTTAGCAGGTTGTCATGTGCATTGTCCGTGGCGTGCAAGACCTAACTACTACCTAAACTATAATGTGCATTATTTGCTCCGCCCGGCGCCGTCAATCAGTCGATCGACGACCGCGATCGAGACCGAGGATGGAGAGAGTCTTTGTCAACTGGTAGAAAGAGCAGATTGTCTTCTTGAGGCCGGAGGGGTTGGTCGTAAGACTGGATTACTGCCTCAAACTGAGTCGGATGATAACTTCGAGTCGTGTTCAAGAAAGTCCTTCTAACCCATACATCGGATGTAAGTCGAGGGGTCGACCGTTTAGTCGAGTAGTGCCCGCGGACCAGAAATTGGATATGTAAGGCTGGAGTAAGAGGTCGGTCGTTAGTGGCAAGACGTCGGTTGTGAAATTTTACCAAGAGGAGAGAGGACGCGTCAGTCGACACTAAAGTGCCCACAAGTACGACAGGGTGGCAGGGAGAGTGGGTGGAGGCAAGTAGTATAGGCTCTCGGTCCTCTCGATTAGGTAAATATCATAGAGAGAAGATAAGATAGAGAAAAGGAGGAGAGAAGTAGCGGTAGTGAGTAGTTTGTCTAGAAGCTAGTAGTAGTGGTCACAGATCTGGGGCCCCTCCAGAGAGGTAGACGAGTGCCGACGTAAAGGGGATTTATTTCATTAAAAGTTCTAACACAAAGAATATATTAAGGACAGTTTCTGAATAGAAAAAAGTATCTGTACCGTTATTATAACGATATAAGAATATATAAGAGACTCAACTTGACAGACCTGGGGTAGGCAATATATATTGAAAAAAAGTTTGGTAAAAAAAAATTTTACGGAGTATCCGAAGGACAACTAGTACAAACCAACCTAAAAAAATTATATTATTAACGTTAGTTAAATTAAAGAATAAAACACTTAAAGAATTATTTTACGACTAAAGATGCGACTTTACGATACAGATAAAATTAATATAAAAGCATCTCGAAACTGAAAAAGTCGACTTATTTCTAACCAAAACAAGTCGCTAACCGGTCGAAGTGGACAACTAGAAATACACACGGGTCAGTAGAGGACACAGACTTAGTTTACACCCTATTCGCTATTTTGCCTCTCTGTGATGTTTATTTGTGATGTTATGTTGAACATAAACTGTGTGTGTTCCAACAAGTAAACACAAC
>NW_011345670.1:23476-24379 GCF_000735185.1 Notothenia coriiceps | reverse complement strand
TTGATTAAAAAAAAAAATGTATCGGAAAGAAAACCGCAAAGCTGTAGACTGAATAAGTTTGCTTGCATGGACATCATTTTAATTGATCTTTAATGTCAGTTTTTAAACCTGTTTATATTTTGCTCTGCACTTGTTAGACACTTATTTGTTGTTGCATGCTTTCATGTTGCTGTGTCATGATTGGTCAAGTCTTGTTCCAAGAACAATATACAATAGTTGTGATAAAATTGCTCTAAATTAAGTGTTGGTTAAACATGTTATATTATTTTGTTCAAGAATGTTTAAAAGCCATTTATAATTATAATACTGCAGCTATTTATGTTTTGAGTAATCAAAGGACCAGGGTCTCTTGGGTGTCAGATCAATATAACGTTGCATGATTTTGGTTACTATAAATAGAAATTCACCTAATCAAAAAACAGGTAAATTGCCTTTTGTGGGATGAGCATAGTTAATATGAGCTCTAGTTTTTTAATGGCAGTGGCCACTCAGACAATTCCCCGTCTGGCAAAAATAAATTGTCTTTTTTGGGGGGGGTTTGCTTAAAGGTGGGGTAGGTAAGTTTGAGAAACTGGCTCGAGGTACACTTTGTTATATTCCATGGAATGCTCTTAACATCCCGATAGCAATGAATATCTTAAGTGCTTTGACAAAAAATCCATAAAAATGTCATCTGTGGAAGCCGTAGTACTGTAAAAAGCACGACCAATCATTTTAGCCGCCCCGGCTAAAGTAACTGGATGGCCTACCTGCCTGTCAGCCTTCCATCTGTGCACAAACTTATCTCGTGCCCTCGTTGGTCATGTGCGCGTTCGTGTGTGTTGGAGGAGGGGCTCTGTAAGGACGTGGCAGATTTTTTCCGGTTGTGTATTTTCAAATTCTAGTGCACTCGAGCTGGTTTCT
>NW_011345670.1:15568-15857 GCF_000735185.1 Notothenia coriiceps | reverse complement strand
AAGCTAATGTTCATTAAAAAGAACCTCCCACTTTTCCTTTATAAGTAGACAAGGCTGGCTTATCATAAGTTTATCTAGTTCTACATGTCTACTCTATACCCACTTTCCTGAACAATTTTCATTGTGAGTTATAATTCACCATCTAAGGTTATCATTAGGGGGAAATGACAGCAGCACAGTGTTCAATATATTGTACTTTCGGTATCTAAATGATACAATGTTGTTTACATTGCTCATGAGGACAGACCACCTTATTTGCAGATTCTTGAAATTGTAATTTAATTTGTAA
>NW_011345670.1:0-15417 GCF_000735185.1 Notothenia coriiceps | reverse complement strand
CAGAACCACAACACAGAACCACAGAGTCCAACTGGGAAACACCTCCAGAACCACAGAGTCCCACTGGGAAACACCTACAGAACCACAACACAGAACCACGATCCAGAACAACACCTCAGGGAAACACCACTACACACAGAGAGATTCAAAACAGATGCACAACTGATAGACAGAGAGGGAAACTAATAAAAACCAGAATCAGATGCAAACTGAAAACAAACAACAAGACAAACAACTCCCAAACAGAGAGACCAAATGATATGAATTTAAAAAGAACCACAACCAATAAAACCAGATGCAAAAATACCAGAAAGACGAGCAAAACTGGAGAGACACGAAACCACTAAAACTAGATGCACAAGAAAGATGTGAAACAAAGGGACCCCCATGTCTGCAGAACCCGGAGACATCATACAGTAAGGAGGGCCCGAGTGTGTGTTGGAGCAGGGGTTCCCAACCTTTTTTCCCAAGAACCCCCTCCGGTTTTAAAAATGTGCTTAACCAGATAAGCCTGGTTTGGACACTTTACGGGCAGAAGAAACATTTCTATTAAAGAAAGAATTATACATTTCTGTCTTTGTATGCCTATAATAGCTACTAACTTGAATTTTTATTCAAATTCATTAATCAATTGTTTTTTATCTTTTATTGTTATGTAGAGACAAGGCTTTTAGTGACAATCATGTATTGCGTTACAATTATATGTAAAAAAAAGTCTAAATATGATATTTGGCCTCAAATCATCTGAAGCCTGGCGTGCCCCCTGCGATCTTTGGCACCCCCCAGGTTGGGAACCACTGTGTTAGAGTAAAATAAATTATAGTATTCACCCTACGGATGAAGTGGCGGTCCAGCAGCTGGTACTGGGTGCTGCTCGGGTCCCTCAGGGCGTCACTGAAGGTCTCTCCTCTCAGTTTGAGGCTCAGCTCCACCACCTGCTCCTTCAGGGCCCTCTGGGGCCACAGCAGGGTACCGTCTATCTCGTTCCCGATCTGAAACCAGACAGGACGTCAGAACCAGAACCGGATGAGGGTTTGTTCAGGGGCCAAGTTTACTCACCGAGTCCTCATCTTCCAGACCAAAGCTGTTCCCAAACCCGTCCAGGTCCAGGGGCCGCTCCGTCAGGGCCGGGAAGTTCCCGTTGTTGTACTCAACCACGTACTTGGTGGTGGCTTCCACCTTCTCAGCAGGGACCTCCAACAGGGGGCCGGGGGTGTTCTCTGCAGGGACCTCCACCAGGGGGCCCTCAGGTAGGACCTCCACAGGTACCTCTTCCAGGACTTTCTGCGGTTCTGCGGTTCCTGCTCCGGTGGGAGTCCCGACTTCTGGAGATATTTCACTCGGACCCTCTTGGACCACCTCTTCCTCAGGGACAGACTCTGGTTCTTCCTCAGGGACAGACTCTGGTTCTTCCTCAGGGACAGACTCTGGTTCTTCCTCAGGGACAGATTCTGGTTCTTCCTCAGGGTCTTCTGGCTCTGGTACCTCTGGTTCTGTCAAGAGGAGACTCTCTGAGACCGCTTCCTCAGCAACTTCTGGTTCGGATCCTTCTGATTCGGGTTCACCTACTTCTTCTCCCGAATATTCTTGTGTGATACCTCTTGTAGGTACTGTCTCTTCTGCAATTTCTACTAGTCCGTCTTCTTCTGTTGGTTCTCCTCGAGGCTCCTTATCTTCTACGAGTTCTGCTTCTTCTACGAGTCCTGTATCTTCTACATGAACCACTTCCTGTGCTGGTACTTCAGTGATTTCAGTTTCTTCAGCCAGTTTTTGTACCGGATCTTCTACGGCAGCTACTCCCTGAGCTGGTTCTTCTTCTTTTGCTGGTAGGCCTGCCGTAGTTGGAATCACCTCCGCGTACTCTTTGGTTACTTCTTCTATTAAGACCAGATCTTCTTCAGGTTCCACCGTGGCGTCTTCATCTTCTTGTAGGATCAGGACGAACGGGTCAGAGGTAACTCCGGAACTCAGCTGGTCTTCTGGTGCTTCACTGACTTCTTCTATGGTCCGGTCCGTGGTCAGAAAGGAGGCCTGGGAAGGAACCTCTGCTTCTTCTTCTGTCACGGTCTCTAAAGGATCTTCTTCTGATTCATCTACCTCGGTCTCTAAAGGATCTTCTTCTGATTCATCTACCTCGGTCTCTAAAGGATCTTCTTCTGGTTCTGCAAGAGTTCCCTCCTCAACTGATTCAGGTGTCTCTGGTAGATCCTCGTCTTCAACCTCCTGCGTTGATGGTACGTCCCTCGTGATACCCAAAGAACTGTCTTTGGGTTCTGGGTCCAGGACAGGATTTGTCTCCAGGATCACTGACTCTGGTTCTGTGGTGGGCTTCGTAAGAACTACAGTGGTAGCTTGTGTGTGGACCTCCTGAACCATGACCTCTGAGGGCGGCTCCTCGCCTTCTGGGGACACATCCTGAATCTCCACAGAGTAATCCTGGACCTTTTCAGACTCAGGAAGACCCTTGGTGTCAGGGACCACCACCTCTGGACCCTCTGAAGTCTCCTGGAGGTCTTCAGGTCCAGAGTCCGTTGGGAGAACCTCTTCAGGGGAGAGCCCGGACCCGGTGGTTCTGACGTCTTCCTCTGTAAAGAGCAGATGTTGTGTCAGTGAGAAGAAGACAGATCTATAGAAGCAGTTTCCATGAAGGCTTTTATTGTGAAGGGGTAGCTTCCTGTGAGCTTACCTGCCGCCCCCCCGCTGTGCACCCCTCCGGACTCTGAGCTGCAGAGAGACAAGTATTTAAGTCTACAGAGGAGGGTATTGATACACTGAATCATGTACAGTTGCAAGAAAAAGTATGTGAACCCTTTGGAACTACCTGGATTTCTGCATAAATTGGTCGTAAAATGTGTTCTGATCTTCATCTAAGTCACAACAATAGACAAACACAGTCTGCTTAAGCTAAAACCACACAAAAAATTATATGTTTTTATGTTTTTATTGAACACACCATGTAAACATTCAAAGTGTAGGGTGGAAAAGTATAGTGAACCCTTGGATTTAATAACTGGTTGACCCTCCTTTGGCAGCAATAACCTCAACCAAACGTTTCCTATAGTTGCATATCAGACCTGCACAACGGTCAGGAGGAATTTTGCACCATTCCTCTTTACAAAACTGTTTCAGTTCAGCAATATTCTTGGGATGTCTGGTGTGAATCGCTCTCTTGAGGTCATGCCACAGCATCTCAATTGGGTTGAGGTCAGGACTCTGACTGGGCCACTCCAGAAGGCCTATTTTCTTCTGTTGAAGCCATTCTGTTGTTGATTTACTTCTGTGCTTTGGGTCGTTGTCCTGTTGCATCACCCATCTTCTGTTGAGCTTAAATTGGTGGAAAGATGGCCTTAAGTTCTCCAGCAAAATGTCTTGATAAACTTGAGAATTCATTTTTCCGTCGATGATGGCAATCTGTCCAGGCCCTGAGGCAGCAAAGCAGCCCCAAACCATGATGCTCCCTCCACCATACTTCACAGTTGGGATGAGGTTTTGATGTTGGTGTGCTGTGCCTTTTTTTCTCCACACATAGCGTTGTGTGTTCCTTCCAAACAACTCAACTTTCGTTTCATCTGTCCACAGAATATTTTGCCAGAACATCCAGGTGCTCTTTTGCAAACTTCAAACGTGCAGCAATGTTTTTTCTGGACAGCAGTGGCTTCCTCCATTTTATGACCAATTTATGCAGAAATCCAGGTAATTCCAAAGGGTTCACATACTTTTTCTTGCAACTGTAATTTCAATCTAAATTCTTCACTTTCTTCTTACACATTACATTTCAGCATAGCAGTTCAGCGTCAGCTTTTCAGCATAAAGCATTCCCACTAGCAATTTCTTCAGGAATTACATTCGCTAGTATTGTAAATACACTTGGATGCACAGTACTTTTATGTACTTTTTAAAATGTTGAGGCACTTTTATTGAAGGCAATGTAGAGTGAATACAGAGGGTCACACTGGTGTCAGACTAAATTCAAACTTTATTATGTAGCATCAACCTAAGAAACAATGTATATAAAGGCCTAATATTTGTCCAAATTAAGCACACAACCAAAATGTTGGATAATAAAATAATTATCAAGGTGATTTCTTCCAATTTCTTGTTTGTTTTTAAAGAGTAAGAGTGCTATATAAAATACTGAAAAGCAGGAAATCTACATTTCATTCATTTGAACATACTTACTACTAACTTACTATTTTTCTGCAGCCCTAGTGTATACAAAAAAAAATCCAAAGCCCTACCTTAACCATCTGCTACATTAAAATAATGAACACACTATTGCATTACTAATCTAATATATTAAAACACTTGTGTACTTTTATTTAAGTCAGATTTTAAATGGATGACTTTTACTACTAAAAGTCTGAGTACTTCTTGCTCACTGTCTTAAGGTCCTACTTGCCATTGCAAAACAAGGTTCTGGGATTTCGTTTTATACAATAACATAACGTCATAAAGAGTTGGGGATTGTTGTAATAGGACAAAGGTTGAACATTGGGGTATTAGTTATTTAAACCAAATACCCATCATTGTTCTGTCTCAGTTATGCAAATGACTCCACTCCACTAACATTAGTAAATACTAATCCGATCATGCAATGTCAACACATTTGAGATTGAAAATGGCCCCTCCCCCATACTCAGATCACACAATCACCGGTGCTCCTTGTCCTTCCTCCCTCCTCTTTCCCGTTGTCACTCACCGACTGCTGGAGAAACACGCGTTTAATCCACCGGCCTGTCTTCACACCGACAAGACAAAATACACAGCAGTAAGTACGTTAACACTGACTGACAGCTGGGGGTATCAGTCTGGGGAATAATATCTCCAATCATTTGAGAGACATTTTGGGCAATGAATGGAGATTCAGCGGTTTACAGACAGGAGGTGCTCGGCGTGGGTTAGCCCAGGCTAGCTAGCGGCTAGCTGAACTAGCAGCTTGCTAGTGCTCAACATCCGCGGTGCTAACGCAGTGGCTGTCACGCCGGCTGGACACCGGCTTCAGACGCTGTTTTACATTTACATTTTACTCTTAGTAAACGAAAACAATAGCCAAGTGTCGAATTGTAACGCGTAGTAATTGTGTCGCATTTAATATTAACCACCCACTGACGGCGTTTAATCGCAGCTAGGACCTACTAACAGATGAAAGATGGCTAATGTTGAGGTTAGCAGGGCGCACCTTCTGAAGACAGCTCCCTGCCTTTCATAAATTGTTTATGTTGCATGACAGGTTTTCATTCATGACCTTAACAGTCACACTTTTCTGACCTTAAGTGAAAGTGTTGCATTGTTTTAGGATGTAATGTCATTTTAGAAAGGACCTGTTATCTCAATAGAAAAATAGCACGTTTTCAGATATAAAGCAGTTATTTTGAGTTGTAGGGCGTGATGATGGCATAGTCCTGTAAGTAAGCTGTGGGTTTTATCGTCAATCTTTGAAATACAATATTATTAGTTAGTATATCAGTGCTAGTATAGTTAAGCATTTGCATATCACTGTACTTCACCCTTACTGGGGTGCTTAAATGCATCAGACACTTGGCTGAGGTTATTTGAGGTGACTTCCTCAAAAGGGGATATTCACTCATAAGCATATTGAAAGGTTAAAGCTGGCAATTTTTATTTATTATCATTAAACTCCATGTAAAGACCACATAAAACACTGATTTGACTCTTGTTGTAGATAAACAGAACACATCAATATGCCACATTGATGCACCCAGGGTCATTTTTCTTTCATAATAATTAACATGAGCTCATACACCTTACTGCTGCCAGAAATGCTCACTAGTGATGCTTAAAATAGCCCTGTTTGAGTGGCATTTGTTAAAAAAAACTTCAGTGCCTAGTCTTATTCACCCTTTGTTGTTTTAATTTGATATGCTAATATAAATGCAGAGTGTCAAGGGCTGAGTAGAGAAGTCAACATATAGAATTTTTTCTGTTAGTTCTTTAAATAAAAGATTGTCCCAGTGTCCCTAGAGCGACATATAAATGGGTGCAGCCTAGCAACCCAGCATATTAATGCATTTGTAGTTGCAGTGGTCTGTGTAGATTGACATCTGTTTAATTGAAATATCACCACTAATGTGCTTGATTACATTTTCGATAGAGCTGCTTTAATAGAACATTTAATTTTTGATGAAATTGACAAAAATAGACGGTCCCTGGTGCCTTTCAAATGGAAAACTTTGAGATGTATCCAAGTAGTTGCTTGATTTTCTTTCTTATCAACTAAAGCAGATGATAGTGCAAGTATCTTCCATTTGAGTAGATAGTTTCATGTCAACTTGTTTATGAAGAAAACTCACATTTTAACACAAGCTTCTTTCCTCTCATCTTGCATTCAGAATTTGACAAGTGAGTACTCCTGATAACATTGTTGACATTTTCCCATTCGAGTTGTGGTACGTCCATAGTTTTGTCTTTGTTTTGCAAGGTGGTGATTGTTACATTTCTTTTGAATGGCTTGCGATTTAACTGGATGAAAAGAACGTGTTGAGCATTTGACTTTGAGTAATAGTTTAAGCTCAACACATTTTTACCAAGGAAGGTGAGTTAAGAGCTTAAATAAGATTTTTTGTAAGCATTAAGCAGGAAATGCTTTCCCAAATGGTGCCCAAATCTATTTCAGTATGCCACTATTCATCGTAATATTACTAACCTCCACATGTTGAAACATTAAGGGAATGCATTTCCTGTATTGCAACAGAATAATGTAACTTCATAAAAACAGCATGGCTTGTGCAATGTTTGATTAAAAAAAAAAATGTATCGGAAAGAAAACCGCAAAGCTGTAGACTGAATAAGTTTGCTTGCATGGACATCATTTTAATTGATCTTTAATGTCAGTTTTTAAACCTGTTTATATTTTGCTCTGCACTTGTTAGACACTTATTTGTTGTTGCATGCTTTCATGTTGCTGTGTCATGATTGGTCAAGTCTTGTTCCAAGAACAATATACAATAGTTGTGATAAAATTGCTCTAAATTAAGTGTTGGTTAAACATGTTATATTATTTTGTTCAAGAATGTTTAAAAGCCATTTATAATTATAATACTGCAGCTATTTATGTTTTGAGTAATCAAAGGACCAGGGTCTCTTGGGTGTCAGATCAATATAACGTTGCATGATTTTGGTTACTATAAATAGAAATTCACCTAATCAAAAAACAGGTAAATTGCCTTTTGTGGGATGAGCATAGTTAATATGAGCTCTAGTTTTTTAATGGCAGTGGCCACTCAGACAATTCCCCGTCTGGCAAAAATAAATTGCTTTTTTGGGGGGGGTTTGCTTAAAGGTGGGGTAGGTAAGTTTGAGAAACTGGCTCGAGGTACACTTTGTTATATTCCATGGAATGCTCTTAACATCCCGATAGCAATGAATATCTTAAGTGCTTTGACAAAAAATCCATAAAAAAATATCATCTGTGGAAGCCGTAGTACTGTAAAAAAGCACGACCAATCATTTTAGCCGCCCCGGCTAAAGTAACTGGATGTTCTACCTGCCTGTCAGCCTTCCATCTGTGCACAAACTTATCTCGTGCCCTCGTTGGTCATGTGCGCGTTCGTGTGTGTTGGAGGAGGGGCTCTGTAAGGACGTGGCAGATTTTTTCCGGTTGTGTATTTTCAAATTCTAGCCACTGGAGCTGGTTTCTCCAAAATTACCTAACCCACCTTTAAGTATTGTGTTGCAGGAGAAACTGCAATTCAGACTTGATTTTTTTGTATTTTAAGGACTCAGTTGGACAATCTCAATCTGGCATTCAGACTTAAAAAAGCACGGGCCCCAGTGTTAATTGCCCCTTACTTATATTCTTGAGTTTAAACCATGTAAACTCAGCTGAACGCTCTCCGAGCTTTGGTACGACTTAGTCAGCATCTCCTGTGCATGAGTTTTGACAATACTAACAATTCACCAACATGTAACTCCATTCACTAAACCTTTTTAGTTCATCTGCATGGATTTCTTCTCAATTTCCTGCATGCTTCCTTCTGGGTCTGATTTCTAGACTCTGTTTCAAACGTACAGCTCTTTGACTGTTGCATTTGGACGACTGAGTCTAAAAGATCAATCCCTTTGTGTCTCCAAACCTTCCTGCGTCTATCTTACTAACCCAAAAGCCTGTACCTGTTATTCTCTTTTTTCCGCTGCCACGGATCAAAGATGTCTAAGAAGAATCCCTCGTGTTCTGCACTTGATCAGTCAGAGTTAGATAAGAAAGCCAGCCACTGTCAGGTGGACCGGTCCGCACCTGCAGCCTGGCCGTGTATGAATAAGGCTGAATCAGGTCAAAGAAACGGAGATAGGGCATCATCGTCCCCAGAGAGCGGCAGCCTAAACGGAGAGGGAAAGCGCAGTGGGAAAAGCCGTCGCCGCAAGAAGCGTTCATCCAATCCCGAGAGTCAGCCTGAGGGGACGGTTGACAGTAAGACCAAAAAAGAAGAGAAGCCAGACAAACGGACAAGCCAGCCAGCATCTGACCCCCGCGCTGGGCTGATGGGCCTGCAGTCGGAGTGTGCTAATGTGTGGTTTGAGCGGAGCATGTACGAGCAAGCCGAGAGCCTCTACCAGTGCTGGTTGGCGAGCTCTTCCAACGGGGCCACCAAGTCAAAGCGTTCCTCCCCAGCCCCCGGCAAACACTCAAACTTTCAGTCGTCTGTGGCTCCATCTTCCTTAGGACCGGTGTGCCAGCATGGCGACCAGGCAGAAAGCCAATATGCTGAAGAATCAGTGCAGCGACCAATTCCAAACTCTCTGGTCCTCACATCCCCACCTAACCCCTCCATCCCCCCTCAAACACCGGATGAAGGATATCAGTCTCTAGCCCCGACACCTGCAACCCCGGTCATCTGGCAAGCAGCCGTCACCCCAACCAATCGTCAGTCGATCAACGGACTGCCCCGCATTCCAGTGGAGCTGCTCAGAGACGTGTGGCTGGAGAAACCTCTGTACGACCGTGCAGAAGCAACTTTCTACCAGAACCTGTATGGCAACAACTCCTCCAAACGCTCCACCTGCGCCTCCACTTCCAGAAGTAGCGACCACCCTCAAAGCCTTGTAGAAGAGGAGGAGGAGGAAGAAGAAGCTGAGGAAGAGGCAGTGGAGGAAAAACGGGTGGTCCCGCAGGGGAAAGCGGAAGTCTTCCACGCTTTGCTTCCTATTCAGGAGGAAGAGGAGCCAGCTGAGGTCCAAGAGAAGATTGAAGCATCGGGGACCGGAGTCTGCTGCTTCCTTCACCCAGACAGCGAGCGGGTGTGGTTGGACAAGTGGCGGTATGATGCTGCAGAGAGCCGTTTCCATGGCTACACTGGGAGTGATGTTGTGGTGGTGAAGAAGGGTCGGCGGACAGAAGCAGCATCAGCGGCCTCCACCGCCCCACTGAGGGACAAGTATGACCAACCCGGGAGAATGGAGTCGCTCCAGATGTTTCCGTTTTACCTTTCATTGTTTTTTATTTTATATAATCATGAGTTTTCCTTTTTTTTTTGGGAATGTGTGCCCATTTGCTTTTTTAATTTGTGTTGGTTCATGCCTTTTTTTTTTTATTCCTTGTCTGTTTGAGATTTGACTGTGTGACTGATGTTCGTATGAACCATTGTTGCCAACTTTACTTCATTTAAAGTAGGTTTTTCGTGGTGATGTAGTTAAAAGAATACATACAATAAGCCATTTTAAAGAGGCCATGTTATGCTTTTTGGGGTTCTCCCTTTGCTGTAGTTTTTTATATAGTTCTTCTTGTGCATGCAAAGGCTCTGCAAATAATAAAATCCCAAATTTGACTTCAGGTGAAGGCCTGAAATGCATTGATTGTAGTCCTTTGTTTAGTGACATCACTACATAACACTTGTGCTTCTATTGGCTAGCGCTCCAACGCATTATACGTGCCAGCCAGCTAACCAATCAGAGCAGACTGGGCTCTGGTTTCAGACAGAGGCTGAAAAGAGGTGCTGCAGCACAGGCCGTATGAGAAAATTAAGACCTTTTTGAACATTAAAGCATGGAGACATCTCACAGCAGAGGATCAAAATACAAATAAGACACCTGAAAAAGAGCATAATAGGGCCCCTTTAAGATAAAATGTTTGTTTCCCTGCTAAGAAATCATTGTGATCATAAATAACCTATTGGTTATTTCTAATAATTATAAAATAAATGTCTTTGACCTTCTCTGTTATCTTCATTCATCCCTCTCTTGTCCCTCTCTACTCTCTCTTCTGTAGCACCATGAGTTCCGTGGACTTTCTGGCCCAGGAGAAGATCTGGTTTGACAAACCTCGCTATGACGATGCAGAGAGACGCTTCTACGAGCGCACAGACGGCTCCTCACAAACCACAGAGGTGCCCGCAGAGGTACGCTCAACAGAGGTACGCTCAACAGAGGTATGCAAGTCTCGTCACTCTGAGTTTATATCCTGATTTTAGACCATTTCATTTTTTGTGAAAATCTTACACCAGTGACATTACATGACATAAGAAACAAGAAGATTTATGTTGAATTTGACAGTTTTTTTTTTTTAAAAAGTCTGACTTGCTATTAAAATTTCAAATATGCACATAAAAGTGAGGTTATAGAATTAAGTAGTCAATGTGCTAAATTGAAATGATAGAACTACTGAGACGCATTTTGCCTTTATATATATTTAGTACTTGAAAGTTGTTGACTTTTTTTTCCTTTTCCTTTTAAGGATGTCGGATCCAACACCATTCTGCAGGACATCGCTAGGGCCCGGGAGAACATCCAGAAATCTTTAGCAGGAGTAAGTACGCATTCTGTGCGGGGTTCTGCCTCTTATCACACATTATCACGCTTTACTCAGGTACCTCATGTACTATTGACTGAGCCAACAACGTGCCATATGTCCCGTCACATGGCTTTAGAATTTCCAGGGAAAAGACACATGGGACAAAACTGAATTTCATGAATAGTGATAACTACAGTGATAAATAATAAGTTATTCTGCACAATCTTGCAGTGGCAAAAGTTGCTGCATCTTTTCTCCTAAGGGTTCCTCTACTTTTTTCTTTGTCTTTAAAGGACACATTTGGGAATTATACAATACAAATAAACTTATCTTTGGTCACATTTGAATCCTTTGTCGAGCCAAACTTTTATTTTAAGGACCTAGACTTTCCAATGCTGGTGATAATACAAGCATGTTTGTTGTTGATGGTTTAAATCAGGCTTTTGTATATTGAACATGTATTTTGAACAACTTGTTAGATAGATTTAAGCTTCTTTCATTAATATTTAATTGTTGCTGAAATGTTAGAGGTAATAATAATTTGCCCAGCTGCAATATCTAATAAAAGTAAACGCTTGGTGGTCAGCTGATGCCAGACAAACGTTACTCTACAGAAATGGGGGTGGATGTTATCTTTTAATAATCTTTTATCTTGTCCTGGTCTTTTTTCATGATCTTCACTAAGTATTCAGCATCCAATCTTCAACATCTCGTTGTGATTTGTGCCTTAATCTTACTTAACCTCCCAGCTCCCTTTGTTGCTCGTTTGCTTCCGGTTTGAAACTCTCTGACACGATCTTTCTACATGCTTCCCTCAGTTTCCTCCCTTTTTTCATGCTTTAATCCCCTGCCTCCCCCAGCTGAAGACAACACTGTGTAACAGAGGGCAACCTCCCCTGAGCCAACAGTCCCAGCTTGTAAGTGCCTCAGAGCCGCGTGTGTCTCTGGAATCTTCTGCCAATCTGTGGACGGACCCTGCTCGAGTTTGAGTTTGTTAGACCTTTAGTCGGCTTTTAGATATTATATTTGTGTGTGGAGTGCCCCCTGTCCAAATAGCTGCCTGTCACTCATATTTCTGTCACGCTCTTTCTATGCATTTCCTGCCGAGATGGACACTTGCTGTGTGTGTGTTCACTTATGGGGTCTGCCTGATTGATTATGGTGTGATTAAAGGAATAATATTCTGGTTTAGTTATTAAATGTTTCTCTGTCTACAAACTGTGTCCATTATTTCCTACCTTTGTGTCTTGGCTCTGCAGAGCGTCAGCGGTGCAGGTGATACAGGAGAGATCATCTGTCGCATCAAGGGCCTGGAGCTGGAGAACCATAGCTTACACCAAGGTGGGTTTAACCTTGATTAAATAGGAATCCATTTTGTTTTCTTAAGAGAAAAATATATATATTAACATTTGAATTGAATGACATACTTGTTAAAATTACATATTTTAGGACATTCTTTTTCAATTTAAATACTATATTACAAACCATTTGTATCACAGACAAAGAAAACGTTTTGTGGTGCAATGACCTTTCTGACATTGTACATCATTAATTAATTGAATCTTTGACATACTATAATGACATTATGATTTTGGCTGCCTTTTATTTTTGATTGCATACTATAATGTAACCATTTTTATGTATGTGTTACAACATACCATAATCTACACTTTTTGATTGTATCATTATTTGACTTCTTACTGACTTATGAAATTAGTCAGACATTTATGACATAGTATTTTTATAATTTTATTTTAACATTGTTTTCTTATGAACTGCAAGACTTTTATCACTCTATTGTATTACTTTTTTCTACATATGTTATGACTTTTTCTTTGCCATACTATATACTATGACTGTGGCATATTTTGCCGCCAAGCTCTTAGACTGAGACAAAAACAGGAAACACAACAGTAAACAGCACATTTTTAAAACACAAAATAATAAAATGGGGGTCTGCCCTCTGATTGGCTGCCTTTCTGACTCCTGCATATGGCATACCAAGCCCAGGTGTGTCCAATGTCGCTAATTGCAGCCAGCCCTTAGACAGAATACCACCCTAATAGTACACTATTAAATACAAAACTAACATAAAATAACGCACTATAGTAGTATGTCACAAAATATTTCTCTGTTATCCAATGAAGAAGCTTGTTTGGAATACTTTTTTCTTATGATTTTCTCTTTTTATTCCTGTCCCTTTTTTACACACAACACTGCCAAGGTGTTTTTTGAGTCAATAGACTGACACTTGACTTATTCCACTGTCAGCAGCTAGATACCTCTGTGCAATACAGCATTCATATATTTTATTAATGTATTGTTTTATAATAATTTCTGAGTATTTATTGTTGCAATATACTTTACAATGTTTTATGTTTATAAAGTGTGTGTGTGTGTGTGTGTGTGTGTGTGTGTGTGTGTGTGTGTGTGTGTGTGTGTGTGTGTGTGTGTGTGTCAAATTGAGCAACTCTCGTGAAACAAAATTTCCCCCTGAAATAAAGTATTCTGATTGTATTCCTGTTTCTCTAGTGGTGGACGACTTGAGGGCTGCACTTTCCAAACTGGAGTGTCGGGTAGCAGTTCTTGAGAAGCCTCCTGCCGCTGCTCCCTCAGTACCATACACAAACGTGAGTTCTTACATATTGTTCTCATCAAAGGAGTCATCTTGTGTTCTAGTTTTATCCAACCTCCGGTCGATTACTCCTTGTGTAAGTGTGTCATTATTTTCACTCTGCTCAGGGCACCACCGTCCAGCAGCAGAAAAGCGCCCCAGTTAAAGTCGAGGAGGAGGATGATGATGACGACATGGACCTGTTTGGTAGTGATGAGGACGATGAAGAGGCAGAGAAACTCAAAGAGGAGAGGTTGAAAGCGTACGCAGCGAAGAAATCCCAGAAGCCCGTCCTCATCGCCAAGTCTTCCATCTTATTGGACGTCAAACCTGTAAGTCTGCTTCAGACCAGGTTCCCCAAAAATCCTAAAAAATGATACCACATACAGGGAGTTGGAAAAACTTAGAACTTTTTTTATAAATACTAATAGGTGATTATCCCTTTCTGTTTTTATTTTAGTGGGACGATGAAACTGACATGGTGAAGCTGGAGGAGTGTGTGCGCTCGGTGAAGGCTGAAGGCCTGTTATGGGGCTCGTCTAAACTGGTTGCCGTGGGTTACGGTATCAAAAAGCTCCAGATTGCATGTGTGGTTGAGGACGACAAGGTGGGAACAGACCTGCTGGAGGAAGAAATCACCAAGTTCGAAGACTATGTAAGTACAGCATGCCGTGACTTCTCAGCATGATATTTAAAATCAGAACTGCAAAATGTGAACATCCTTTTAAATCAAATTTCCTGACGGGTAAACTTATCTCGGCTCAACACATTTTCACCACATGATGGCAGCAGTTTGCAGACTCACTGATTATTATCGACACCTAGTTAAAACTAATGTAGGAAAAAATCCTGCCTTGATGGAGGTTATGATTTCCAGTTATTTTTAGAGGTTAACACAGTTTGTGAAACATGGCTAAGTTTCCTAGTTAGAAGCTGTCATTTGTGACACTTTAAAATGGTGTTACACTTGATCATCATCAATGGATTTTGACACAATACTTAAAAATATATATTTATTTTTTCAATAGCTTCCATGTCATTGACTCAAATCCGTACCAGATATTATTACTACACTGGACAACTAGGACACACAAAATCTGTTATTGGACTTGAGTCCACCTTCTACTACAAATTATGAATATTTTTTAAAGGAATACATGAAAACGTTTATTACTTTTCTACCAGATGTTAAAGTTCTTAGCATTGTTTTCAGGCTTTCTCGTGTTTTTCTCCGCTTAAACGCAAGCTCAAAATATTTAGTTATATTTGTATTATGCAGATGATATAGTCCTCTCCTTGCCTCCTCCCCTCCATGTCAATACAGAGTTAAAACTGAAAACCACATTTATTTGAATGCCTCCATTATATTTTAAATGCCATTTTGTAATGTCCCTGCTCCACAATCGACGTACAATTGTGCGTGTCAGCACATTGCTAGTTTTCTGGGATCAGCATGAAGCATCATCAGAAGCTGAGAAGTAGGGATGCACCGAATATTCGGCCGCCGAAAATTATCGGCCGAAAATTGTTAAAAAGGCCCTTTCGGCTTTCGGCTGCAAAGACTTTCACCACTTCGGGATTACTTTCACCACTTCGGGATTACTCCACCACTTGAAATCAAAACACCCGGACAAATATGCGGAGTAAGATCAAATCACAAGCACTGACAGCGGGAGACTGTTCAGCGCTGCCTCTCATGTGCTTGATGAGAAGAGGAACAGACTTATGGCTGATAAAGCAGAGAAGCTACTGTTCATTAAAAAGAACCTCCCACTTTTCCTTAATAAGTAGACAAGGCTGGCTTATCATAAGTTTATCTAGTTCTACATGTCTACTCTATACCCACTTTCCTGAACAATTTTCATTGTGAGTTATAATTCACCATCTAAGGTTATCATTAGGGGGAAATGACAGCAGCACAGTGTTCAATATATTGTACTTTCGGTATCTAAATGATACAATGTTGTTTACATTGCTCATGAGGACAGACCACCTTATTTGCAGATTCTTGAAATTGTAATTTAATTTGTAATTGATTGTGGATTTTGTATCCAGTTTT
>NW_011345669.1:0-2500 GCF_000735185.1 Notothenia coriiceps | reverse complement strand
GCAGAGTCAGATCCTCTCTTTCTCTTCACAGAACCCCAGCATCTCAACCGGTTTCATGTTGCATAAGCTGTTTTTCCTGGAGGTGGAGAAACACTTGCTGAGTCCGGCTGAAACGTTAGCGTGGGCGAGCGAGGAGGAGGAAGTCAATCTGTGTGGGAGAGAGAGAGCCTCTGCAGGGACGACATTCGTCTTAAAACACGTTTGATTCTCTTTTCCCAGTCGTACTCACAGTTTGTGCAGAAGCTACAGAGCAGGTTTGTCTTTGATTTCAGTGTCTGGAGAATCACATCAAGGAAGGGGTTGGGGTCTTTCTGTCACAATGAATTTTGAAAAAATGGAGCAAATGCAGCAAGTTTGTAAAAGTCATTTAATCAAATCAGAGAGGAACATCATGTTCCGTGTCACCGTCTCTTACTCACTCTTTGATCTAACGCATTTCCTCTGAATAATAAGAAGCCAAAAACAAACTTGAAGGTAACCAAAGCCAATAGAAAGAGACGGACAAAAAACCAGTCCAGCAGTGGCCGAAACTACCACCAAGACACGATGCAAAAACAAAAATTGGCAAAGACCAAAAGTCTGCAAGGCGACGGCTTAAATTATTATATTGACAAACTGTACAATCTCTTGGTTAGGTCGTGTGGAAATACAAAAACCACGATGACCACGTAAGGAAAATGAAGAATGCAACCAAAAGAAAACAGAGACAGAGACGACCGCAAAGGAAGAAGAGAACGCCGTAACATTTTTGATTGAAGGCGGTTAAAGACCAAAATGGCGATTTACAAAAGTAGAATGAAGACGACCAAAAACCACCAGCCATAAAAAACAACAACAACAATCAAGCGACGTCCAAAAATACATGACAACAAGATGTGGAGAATACACACGGTGACGGCTGAAATACTGATGAACACAAAGTATGGTGTAGATTTACAAAAAGAAGGAGGATGAAAATAAACCTACCCCAAAACAAAGATGGCGACAGCAAAACATTAGTAATTGGTGACGGATAAAACCCAAGATGGTGAAATCCCAAATCTCAATATCCAATGTGATAATGTCTGTCGCTTGTAGGTAGGTCGTGTAGATTCACAAAAATAAAAATCAGCGAGTGCCAAAAACCAAATGACAACGTCAGAAACATGACAAATTTGCGATGGACACAATTAAAGTTGGCAACAGAATAAACTAAAACAAATTGGCGACGGCTGGCAACCAAGATTTAGACTTCAGAAAAAACGAAGGCGGCAAAGACCAACATGTAACGTTGGCAATCACTTCCTGAACACCCAGTCTATCTTCTGGAATTATTTTGCATAGGAATGACCAAGATGGCGACAACCAAACAAACACAATATAGACAACCAAAGTCAGTCCTTTGTTGATGAAGAGTTTTTGTAAAACGAAGATGGTGGGGACCGATTTGCAGAATATGGAATTATTCCTGAATTCTGACTTTTTCCAGAATTCTGACTTTTTACCTGAATTCTGACTTTTTTCCTGAATCCTGACTTTTTTAACAGAATATGAATTTTTTTCAGTATTTGAAATGTTTAATTTTTTTTCTGAAAACTGACTTTTTCCTGAATTCAGACTTTTTTTCAGAATTTTAATTTTTTTTCTGAATCAAAACAATCTGTCAATTTAGATTTATTTTCCTAATTCAGATTTTTTAAGAATATGGATTTTTTTCTCAGAATTTGACTTTTTTCCTGAGCTCTGACTTTTTTTCAGAACTTGGATTTTCTTTCTTCAAATTCCGACTTTTGTGAATTCTGACTTTTTTCCACAGAATTTTTTTTCCCAATAATTTTTCTGAATTTCGACTGTAGAACGAAGATGGCGTCGACAGATTTAGCAGTTTTTTAGTTCATGTATACATGAGGAGATGTTGTTGCTGATATTCTGTTGGCTGTAACGTGTTACTTGTTGCATTAGAAACAGGAAGTACTCAGTTTCAGGTGAACAGCCTGCAGGTGTGTTTCGTCTGCAGGTAAAACTTTGATTCAGCAAACAAAGCATCTGAAGCGGGGGGGTGGAATCCACCGAGAGCTCGGAGAACAGATGCTTCGTGTTTTTTTAAATATTCAGGACCTGCCAAACTCTTCTTCACGGAGATAACAATATGTGTTTCTGTCTTCAGCTGCAGGAAGTGAAGATGATGAAGAAGAGGAATTGTTGTTCATGTGAGACAGGAAGTGAAGATGATGAAGAAGAGGAATTGTTGTTCACGTGAGACAGGAAGTGAAGATGATGAAGAAGAGGAATTGTTGTTCATGTGAGACAGGAAGTGACTCTGACATCTGATTTGTTGGTGTTATTATATTTTATAAAGTCACTGACTGTTCACCGGGTTTTCATTTAGCTGCTTCCTCAGTTTGTTTACATGGTGTGAAGGAAGTTATCAGATCCACAAGAGCTGCACATATAAGACATTAAAGGTCCCATGTCATGGCCATTTCTACTGATCATAGTTCCATTGTTGGAACTCCTGCGC
>NW_011345668.1:45958-63494 GCF_000735185.1 Notothenia coriiceps | reverse complement strand
AGCACGTCACCGCCACAAGGACTGATATGGCCGACACGAAGTAGCACAGAGAGGGGGTGCTGGAGGACTGCACCCCGATCAGGCTCGCTGTGGTGTTGTAGTTCACAAGTCCATACAGCATGCAATGACCTCCAAAATTACCCTGAGACAAGAGAAAGAATGACATTTTAGTTATTTAGTACTTTAGTTTTATTCAATACTCTCAGTTTCGTCTCACATATCCACAGTAACCACATGTTCACTGCAGCATCTGACTCCCATAAAGGAGTAGAGAGAATAATTGGGCACGAGAACCATCTGGTCACATGATGAGAACGGACACATGACTCTCTGATTACTCGCGAGCACACATATTTCACAGCTCACACATATCCAAATCAGTGAAGACCAGAACGTTGTGTTTAAGGAGTTTTAACCTTCAAAATAAATGTTAGTTTTTCACAGAGCCTGAAGCATAGCGTAAAATCAGTGCAGCTAATTGAATGTGCTTCTGTAGTTTCCCCCCTATACTGTGCATTGTGAAGTTTAAACCCAATTATAAAGGCTAGCAGTGGTGGAAAGTAACTAAGTACATTTACTCAAGTACTATACTCGAACTTACTCGAGTACTTTCACCTTATACTTTATAGTATTCTAGTCTACTCCATTTTGAAGCACATTTTTTATTTTTCTACATTTATTGTAAAGATTTTTGTATTAGTTACTTTATAAAGTGAGATTTTGACACACAATACTACGGAAAAATTTACAAAATAAGATTATTTGGAATAGATTAAACCATCCGACATTATATTTAAGTAGCAATTTTGCTAAAATGTGTTCTGGTCCAAAATATTTCAGAGTTCCAGCATTTTAAATGTGAAGATTTATTTTTTAAATATTACAATTTCCAATTTTGTAGTTTTTGCAATGAGTACATTTCCCCAATCATACTTAAATACTTTGACCCAAACACCATTCTCAATGCAGTACTTTTACTTGAAATTGAGTATGTGTACAGTCAGTGTGGTATTACTTTAGTACTTTTACTCAAGTAAAGAATCTGAATCCACCACTGAAGGTTAATACAAAGAGAAAGAGGTATGTCCGAGACCTACAACACCTATCTTTTTTAATGTGTTCGTAAAAAAGAGTTACAAAGACTAATATGTTTCTGCAGTTAACCAGACAACGAATGAATGCAAAACGAATGAAAACGTTGGAATAAACTGCAAATAAATGCCATAAATCCAGCCTGTTAATTGTTATTTCGGGATTTTCTTTGGTGAGCATGAACCTCTCAGGAATACACGCAGTGAAAAAGTGAGTGTTCCCGGAAGAGGATGGAAATAGAGTAAATGTAGGATTAGGATAGTTTTATCATTTCTGCGTAAAATCACCTGGACTATGGTGGTGGAGGCGGCGGTGACAATCCCACAGATGAAGCAGCTGGCGTAGAGAGTCAGCTCCAGCAGCAGCAGCCCCGGTAACACCATCTTCTCCTGGCCAGCTCCTGTCTGACAGCACGGGGCGTTAAGGCACGGGTGCTCGATCGTATACCTCCTGGGTTTTAGGCGGAAGTGACGTAATTGTGGATGAGAAATCGGCAACTTTTGCATAAACGGACCGCACATCTGGTAGTAAAAGTAGACACATTTCATTTAATTTAGCATGGGCTCTTCGCCACTCTGGAGTCCTGCAGGAATCCGGAGGGCAGTGAACAGGAGTGAGAGGGAGCACACTCCTAAACAAATCTCCCCCTTTTTTAAAATAAACCTCGTACTGTGTATGTCACTGTAATCCGAAATCAAACGCACTCAGTGGCTTTCTGAGTGTTAAATCCCATCTGTGCTTTTCTTCTTGTGTGAAGGCACACAAGGTGAGATACAGGACAGTTCCGGTATTGTTTTTCTAAAATAAAATGTTAAGAAGAATAGCACAGCTGCTAGCTACAGTAGTTAACTTGCAACTAGCTTGTTCGTTGAAAATAATGAGAATTTATCGAAGAATGCGTTGACAGAACAGTGCAATAGTACATGCATTTTAGGAAAAACAATTACATTAAATTACAACGGAGAAACATGTATGTAAATACAAAATAAAACATATATTAATTATAATATTAATACGAATAGGATAACTCAAGGCAGTATAGAAATATGTATTGCTGTCTTGATATTCCCCTTTAGTCTTCCTTATCTTTCTAAACCTTTACAACTTTACTCAAATATTTGTTCATATACAAGGTTTACAGGTTTCCAAAAAAAGGAAATACATAACTCCATGCAGATCTTACTTAGCTAAATATTGTCAAATGTTGCATTAATAAACAAATTAATGATGTCAATAGAGCTATATGACATTATTTGATGCCCAAAAACTCACCTGTCTCCTCTCTATGCAATTCAACAAATGCCACACTTTAAATTTGAAGATGCGAGGGTTTGATTTCCAGCGTTATTTCTGGGATTTATGTCTCAGACGTCCTCACTCTTGGTCCAGCAGCAGCAACAACCTTGCGCATGAGAAAGACTCCTGGGTTTAGCTTCAATAAGCTTCCCTTCAGCGCCACCAGATAAAGAAATGCGTGGAAATCGTGTATTAAATTTGTCACACTGATGGGCAGAGGAACTTCAACACTAATGTCATACAGAGCAATTCTCTACGGATAACCCAGAAAGGTCCACTGAAAGCTGTGGGAAGGGAAGCTGAACCTGCTTTTCATTCATGCAAATGCAAACATTTACACACATATTAAGTCTTATTAGAATACATTAAGAGACACTACTGCAATATTGTAATGCTCATCATAAGATTGGATTCATGTCTGATAATAAATTCGTTTTTGTGTTACTACTACACTATCAGGTGGCAAGACTTTTAGTCAAATGCTGAGCTACTAGCAGGCATGTCATTGTGTGTGTATATGTGTCTGTGTGTGTATAGGTGTCGGTATATAGGTGTGTGTGTGTGTGTGTGTGTGTGTGTGTGTGTGTGTGTGTGTGTGTGTGTGTGTGTGTGTGTGTGTGTGTGTGTGTGTGTGTGTGTGTGTGTGTGTGTGTGTGTGCGAGATGCCTAATCAGACCTTGTGACTCATGTCATATGACCATGCTATTCTGATATATATAACACAATTTTCAAGACCGTTAAGAAGTCACTTTAAAAAATAACATTACCTGGCACCCAAACATATCAAAAGTATAACCCATTGATTATGTGTCACACATTTTTCAAAGAAATATGTATGCTTAGATTGCACCAATGAAACAGCACTACACTGTATGTATGTGTTCCTGTAATTAGAGTCTTGTCATACGATGAACAAAGTTTCTGCAAGTTGAATACTGATGGAGTTCCCCTATTCAGGGCTGATGGGCTGTACACAGTCTGCAGTTAGGCTTTGAGTTAATATTGTATGCCAGTTCTGCCACAAAAGACTCTTTTACCCGTTTTATGATGTGAAGCGTTCTTTGAAAACTGAATAGCTTTCTTTTTGCGGTGCAAAAAAGCTAATTTGAATGTAATTTAAAGCATCATTAACAGCCTTAAAATGGAATTGGTTTCAAAAAGCCGTTGCGGAAATAGATACCAGCTAATAAAAAGCACATTTCTTGGAACAGCTGAAATGTGACCTGTATGATTTTTAAAGTGGAAATAAAGGGAAAAAATAGTTTGACAGGGAAAATTTGCATTTATGTGTGTCTATTGTGAACAAAGATATGTTTACATTTAGGGTAGACAGGAAAAGCAAAATTGGGCTTTTTTATTTTCATCTCTTGAGGTATGGATTATCAAAGATAATTGGTGATTCATTTAAAAGCTGATGATTAAATGATACATCTTTTTTCAAAGACTTTTCATCCAGCTTGTGTGTTAGAAAACAGCAGCTGTTTTCTACAAGATTTCAGTGGTTTGGATGCGTTTCCAGCATACCAGAGAAAGTGTGTGTGTACGTGCGTGCGTGTGTGTGTGTGTGTGTGTGTGTGTGTGTGTGTGTGTGTGTGTGTGTGTGTGTGTGTGTGTGTGTGTGTGTGTGTGTGTGTGGGGTTGAGCCTCTTACAAAGCTAACATCCAATGAGAATGCATGTGTTTTAGTGTGTTGTTAGATTAAAGGCTTAAAGTGTGATGGTATTAGTGTTGGCTAGCAGGACTGTGTGTGTGTAAGTGTGTATGTATGTGTGTAATGTGGATCCAGTCATCACAACACTATAGCCTGGTATCACTTTAATTCACTGATAAGTTTAAACACCAAAAATCACGTCAATTCAAGTCTGAATGAGGCACAGATCTAAACAATAGAATAATATTATGTACAATATAAAAGAGAGACCAATAAAACCAATGACGGAAACAGAAGAGATCACAATACAAAATGTGATGTAGGAAACATGCACTGAAACACGTCACAAATAGCAGTCAGTCAACACGTTTCCTCTCCATAAAAGAGTCATGACATACAGTAAATAGTAAAAGTTTCTGTAATACCTTTGGGAAACATATGTCCATATATAATAACTGTGCAATAAGAATCACATAAGGAAATAAAAAGTGAATATTTAAACATTAAGATAACATCAAGTTAACAACAAAACATTAATTTAACTATTTTAAATTCAATATATTGGCCTTCTTTTTGCAGAATTTTAATTACATTTAGATTACATTGTGCCATCATGTACAAAAGCTATATAATTATTCCATACTGAACAAAGAGATGGATATACAAGCACAACTGACTGAAACCACTGCCCTGATAGGTCGCTAAAAGTGGAAAATCTTACAATTCCCAAAACATTTGTAATATATTATGCAACATTAATTAAGATTGGTCCCCATCTTTTCCTTTACATTTGAATAAATGCAAATATAAAAGCCTTGTGTTGTTGAAAAAAAGGGAAAGCATTCTCAAAGACATGGAAAAATTAAACCAAAATGTAAACTCACTAATTAAATACAAGTGTAATTCTGATACTCCAGAGAAGCCCACACACAAGGCAACAATAACTGTTCATTTTCAAGCAAAAAAAAAAATCACATTTAATGTTCTGTCTACACCCCTGAGGGAGAGCAGCATCGAAATGATGTGGGAGTGAGAAACTGCTAATCACACATTACTACTTTTTTTATCAGGAAAATGTTTAACAGGAATGTAGATGTTTGAGACTGCTCTCTTTGAAATAGAAATGATGAGGAGAATGGGGCCCCTAATCTGAGAGAAAATGTGCTTAGGTTGTGGTCTCTTTGTCTTGCAACAAGTACTTGTGCAGCTTGGTAAACATTGGTCAGCAGTACATTTGATTACTGAGGGATGCATTGAATGGTCTTGTAAAACGCAATCATCTGCAAGAGACTGCGAAGGAATGCATACTATATACTCAAGAGGATTAATGATGTATTACATGTTAACACAGCAAGTAAACATATCTCCATGATTCCCTTGTGATTAAATCAGTGTATTCCAGTTCTGTGGCCGCAGAAACTCTTATTTTCTTGACAGTTCTTTCAAGCCCGTTTAGCAGCACTGGGAATTCACGAGTCAGCTGACTGGTGAGGAATGTTTGGAAATGGTTCTGTCCCGTTGTAATTCAATGGTACGGTCACGTTCCTCCGTAAGTGCGGTCACAAGACTCTTATCACAGCACTGAGTGTCAGTGTTCACCCAGTGTGTGTGCGTGTTTTTGAGCATGTATGTCTCTGTACATGCACATTAAATACTCTTTTGTTTTTCTTCAAAATGAATGAAATTGTAGAATTGATTACCAGTTCTCACAGTATGGGATTGAGAATGCTTTAATAAAATGCTCCTCTTGTAGTGAGTTTGTGTTTTATGCATGCGTTTGTATACATGTACCAGATGACAGTGGTTTGATCCTCAGCCGATGGGACAGCCAGGCAGCCTGAAGGCGTCTGGTACGGGACTGTCCATCTTACAGATGATTTTATAAATGCCTTTCTTCCAGCAGGGGTCGCTGTCTCTGCCGGTCCAGATGGCAGAGTAAAACTCCCTCAGAGCCACCTCGGATATCTCGATAAACCTCTCTGGGACCTGTACACAGAAATGTGAATGTCAAAAGACAAAATACTTCAAGGTCCACTGATTTAGGACTTTAGAAATCTCAACCGGAATGAGAAACAATTCACATAAATAAAAAAAGAAACAGGGTTAAATGTTGGAAATGTTGCCCCTGTCAGCTCTCGTATTATACACACAGCAGTTAAAACCATAAATGTAATCAATAATTGCAATACTAAACATGATCATATTTGTATTCATACAGTATTCTAGCATTTTTTATTTTGCATTTGTCCTATTTTTAATTAGATTTAATTAGACCCTAATAGAAAGCAGATAATACATATGCATTTATTTTTTAGGTTTTGATACCTTATTAATACTTCCCCAGTAAGAGTTTGGTGACCTTACATAACAGGATTTGCAACATTTCATATTGCAGCAACAACAACAAAAACACATGTGCAGAATAACACTAATGAAAAGCTTAATACCTAGGCCCTGGAGCTGTTAATGGAGCGTGGGCATCATTAGGGTTATTAATTACACCTGTGCTCATCTTGCTGTATGAGAGACATGTCTGCAGCAAAGCTCCCTGTTTTAACCTGAGCCTAATCAGCACTTAACTCAAAACACTAGTTAGTTACAAGAATAACATTTATTCACCAAGGTGATATTGTACAGTAAGTAGTTGCAAATTACTCAGCATATGACATAATGCTAAACATGGCCGGTTAGCTCAGTTGGTTAGAGCGTGGTGCTAATAACGCCAAAGTACTTTTGAGAAAGATATTTCAGGTCGTTACCATTGAGCAACATCTCAGTTTACACTAGAAATGCCAAGGCATTGAAATGAAATTGGAGTATAAAAAGGTTGTGCATGTATGTTGGAAATATATCCTCACAATTCAAATAAACACAAACAATGATATCAGCTAATGAACAACTTACCATTAAATATAAACAATTATGAAAGTATACAATAGCTCTGGACAGACCAAGGATATGTCATTATAGTCATTGTAGCAGATACAGTTTTATAAATACATCCTGTTTGTATATATGTCTCTACATAAACATACAGTACAGTGCCTTGTGGTTTTCTTGTATTTACAAAGGGATGCTCAAACATACTGCCATTAAAGAAACCTAGAAGCGTATCAGACTCAATCGATAAAATTAAATAACAGCATCACTTACAGCTACACCGATTATAAAGCACCCACCCAAACACACACTCTGCTTACCTGGTAGACATTGCTTTTGTTGTAGTGCATGTTCAGTATGCGGTAAAGCTCCGTATCACGGCCCACTCGCAGCTGACCCTCTCTGCTCACACGAGGCGCACCATCCCTAATTACACACACAGACAAACACACTCATTTACATCACCATGACATCCATCTGGACTCTTTTTTGTAGTTTTTATACATTTATTTTGACCAAAACCCTCTCCTGAATCCTTTCTATGGTTCCATTAAGTACAATTATGTATTCCTAACAGTCCTGTACAATGCATTCACTGTGGCAAATGTTGACCACTTGAACAAATAAATGGACATCACAGAAACAATTATATTGTAAAACACTGTTGCATAAAACAGGAAAATGTCAAGCCTGATACAAAACAATTTAGTCATTGTGCTCCTCTCTGTACAATTACCAAATATGCAGCATATACACAGCATGTAAAGCATGAATCAACAAAGATAAAGAAATTCCATGACAAACTGCCAGCTCTATGAAACCAAGGGAAACAATAGAAGTTTGCAGCAAACGGGTTTAACTTTAACCGGTGCCAACTGAAACCCACCGGGTGAGAGCCTCGCGGACAGCCTGCCGTGCAAAGCGCTCCATCTGGATGTAGAAGAACTCTCTGAAGTTACTGAACCATTTGATCATCTGCGAGGTCACACAGCGGTTAAACTGCACAGTGGACAGGAAACAGCAGGACAGGAAGTGAGCAGGGTGGACAGCAAGCGAGGAGAGCCCATTAAATCATTTAATTCAGCGTTGGTAATTCTATAAAACTTGACTTAAAAGAGAGCTTGAACCAGTAGCTAATGTTTTAATCTGTCATAGTGGAGAGTGGTAATATTTATACATAATCACATTACAATTAATGAGAACAACACTTCTTTCTTTGGTTGTTAATACAACTTTTTGTTGTTATTGAATTGTTATTGTGATTGAATTTGTTTGTGAACACACAAATTGCCATTTTATTTAATTTGATGCGTGGCAGATTAGCTCAGTTGGTTAGAGCATGAAGCTTGCCGGTGGGCGTGTCTGGTGCGCGACCAACAACCAATCACATTAATCTCCCGCCCCGGACACACAAGCACGCGGTTTGATTGGCTAGCGCTTGTACTGGCATATGATTTGATTGGCTGGCGCTTCCGTCGACGCTTGAAAAGTTGAATTTTTTCTCAACTTTCGAAGCGAGCAACTGAGGCAAAGCGATGCGACGGAACCACAATGCAGTTTGGCAAAGCGTGACGTCACCCAATTCAAAGTGAATGGGAAGCGTCTCCGTTGAAGCACGCGACGGAACTCGATGTACCGTTAATCACTCCGAGTAATTTGCCAAACTGCAATAAAGTGCAATAAAATAAGTCAAACCACTCAACAGTATTGGAAATGTAAACATTCAAATATCTCCTTAAGTGTATTTAATCTAAAATGACAACATTTTAGTGTACATTTCCATAAAATAGTCGCTTAGATAAAATAGGATCAGATTTCGATTGTTATTATTTTATTTTTTAAATCTCAATAATGGACCAAATCTTGATCCAGCACTGTGATGGGATACACACTAATGTAAGAATCATTTTTAATTGTCATTTTACTTTAAATTACTGAATTTATTTATTAAAAACATATTTTATTTTTTCAGAAATATTTAGTTTTACAACTGTTTTGTGAAGGCCAATTATCAGTATCAGTCTGAATCGTATGTATCATGGTTGAAGAACAGTGTGGTAATGACCTTAAAGTTTAATGTTTAATCTTGCCTGATGTGAAATGATTGAGGCATAGTTTGTTTAGTGTCTGTGGTTCAATGTCACAAGAGTTTATGGAGTTTATGCTGTATCATTCATTTGGGTTTTAATGTAATGTGTAGATAATAACCCTGACACACACACACACACACACACACACACACACACACACACACACACACACACACACACACACACACACACACACACACACACACACACACACACACACACACACACACACACACACACACCTTGACATCAGGGAAGTAGGTCTTGAGTGTGTTGGAGCTGGGGTAGCGGGCGTAGAAGAACATGAGCTTAGCTTTCTTCAAGTGGCAAGGAGACAATCCCTCCTGGGTGTAAACATGAGGCCAGTTAAGGAGACACACACAAACACACACGCAAACTAACACACTCATAAAGAAACACATTTCCCTCCCCCATTCCTCCCCCACTGCGGACAAAAGGATATTCCTCCAGCAGTCAGGTAGAGCTCTCCTCCGTCCATCCCTCCTCCTCTCATCCCCCCGTCACCCCTCATCCCCCTCTCTCTGCCCCCGTGAGCGTGGCGCGCGAGGGAGGGGTCCAGGTGACCGAGCAAGGGGAGCGGTGGGAAAGAGGGGTGAGACGAGGGGTGAGACGAGAACTCCAAGAAAGGGTCAGAGTTCAAGTAGTCCTTGCGGGACGGGGGCAGGTGGGGGAGCTGATGGTGGTGGAGGGAGCGAGAGAAGAGCTGCTGCATGGAGTAGTGGAGAAGGGGGAGAGGGAGGGGGGGAGGAGGAGGTGGAGGGGGAGGCGCAGGGAAGGAAGAAGAGGAAGAAGAAGAGGAACAGGAGGTAGGTTGGAAGGAGGTGGAGAGGTCTTTGGGTTGTGAAGATGGAGTCAGGAGGGGAGGGTGAGAAAGAGGAGGAGGGCGAGAGAGAGAAGGGTGATGAATTCTGAGGTTCGGGTGGTGAGTAGAGAGAGGAGGCCCGAGGAGGGGGTGGGCTTTTCGTATGTCAGGTGACCTCTGAAGAGCCAATGGCATCGATAGATCTGAGGGTTCAGAGCGGTGAGGCGGAGCACCACTGCTCCTGTTTTGAAGCTGCTTCTCCCTTTCTCCATCCTGCCTCCCCGTCTTCTCCTCGTTCCCTCTCATCTTCTCCTCCCGTCTTCCTTGTGTTAACAGTCCCATCCACACCCCCCTCTCCCTCCCGCCATCGTTTCCCGGCGGGAGAAAGGAGATGGCGGCAGGAGGAGAGGAAGGATCCGTCATCTCGGTGTAAAGGCGGAGGACTCGGTCGATGACTCGGGCCACGGCGCTGCCCAGCTCCACCTTCAGCGCCTGAGCGAACTTCTGCCCTCCCTCCTCACCCTCCTCCTCCACCCCTCCATGCCAGTCTCCTCTGACCAGACCTCCACAGTCCAACCACAACCCCGCCTCCTCCATCACGCCCTCCAGGTGCAACCCTCTCCCTTTCTCCATCCTCCCTTCTCCGTCTTTCTGCCGCTCCTCTCTCTGTTTGTGGAAGCTGTCGAAAGGGGAAACGGAAAGAAGAGAAAAAGCTTCTTTCTCCATATCTCCACCTTCAATGTCCTCCTCATCGTACATCCCTTCTGTGATGTCCTCCTCCTCCTCCTCCATCAGTCCAGCATCTTCTCCCCCATCTTCTCTGTTTCTGCACCTCCCTTTCTTCTCCTCCTCCTCTGCCATATGCTTTTCCCCAAAAGCCCTCCATACTTTCTCCTGCAGGGCCTGCAGTCTCTCTCTCGCCTCATCCAGCTGCTCCTTCAGCTCCTCCCTTTCTCTCCTCCTTCCTTCCCTCCCTCCCTCTCGCCTCCTGCCTCCTTCCTCTGCCTCTCCGCCTTTTGGTCGGCTCTCCAGTTTCATCCTCTTCACTTTTAGGACGTCTTGACTCCACTCGGCCGCAAGCGCAGCATCGTTGTGCCTCTTCTTGAACCCCATTAAGCTCTCCTCTCCCTCCATTCCTCCTTCCTCTCCTCCATCTGTCCCTTGCTTCACCTCTCCTCTGCCCTCCTCCAAGTTTCTGTCTTCCTGTTGTCTCAGGTTTGTGTTGAGCTGCCCTCCAATCCTCCTGGGTGCTCCACCCGGCTGGAGGAGGTGGTGTATGAGGGGGAAACCCGGGGGTCTGAAGGCTGGAGAAGAGCGCCCTGCACTGGGTGGAGCAGGGAGATCTGTGGAGCTGAGAGACGGAGCGAACGCGTGAATCTGGGGGGAAGAGTCCTCGAAGAGATCAGTGGGGGAATCCATCACTGTAGAGACAGACAGAGAGGAGAGAAAGACAGCATTCATGTTTTTGTAGTTCTTAAAAAGCCTCTAGTGTAGCCTAACATCCTGGATCACTATGCACAATCCAATATCATTTATCAGCTCATTTACGCTACACAGGAACAACAACAACACACGTTCTTCTGCTTGATATGTACTGCACATAATGATGCTGTGAAAAGAACAATAATCTTGTTTATATTTGTGCTGGTATCGAGTGGTACTCGTATCGGCCAGTATGCAAGGCAACAATTAGATTAACTCCAGTTCTGCGTAAGAGGGGAGTGGGATCTTTAAATCGAAAAAACAGCCGTCTGATTCATCCATATGGAAATTCTTGTGTAAAATAGTTACAAAAATGTGCCTGAACCAGCAACAGTAAATCCCCTGCTTTTATATTACTGCATGAGTAATAATACATTTATGATGTTATATAAGAGCCATTTTTATGCGTTGCTCTTTGAAAACTTTGATACAGTTTTGTGATTATACTTGCATTCTTTTACTATTCAATACAAAACTTTAACTTGTATTTTACAGTGTCGTTTTTGTACTTTTACTGCATCTGAGGGCCATGTTTTTCCTCACTTAGAATAATGTTCTGTTTAGCACCCGTGACTACACGATGTTGACAAATGAATCGATGTGAACAGATCTCGGTGTGCCTGGCACATGACTTCCGCTCACCTGGACAGTGAAACAGGTCACCAGCAGCTTCCAGTGGTTATAAAAACGGGCTGCAACGTCCTCGCATAAAGCTGCAAAATATCAAAAATGGGACCATTTTGAGCAGCTAGCCACAGTGAGATGAATACCTAAATGGCAAATGTAGCTTTCTTACATGACATAGGAGGGAACAACACCATGTAGAAAGTGACCTCACTGCGATGGAAGTCAGAGAGAAAGAGGGAGTGTGTGCAGGGGGACAGAAAGGGGGGTGCAGCAGGTTAACATCTGGCTCGTGATCTTTGTATCATATCGCCACCTCGCTTCAAACTACCTTTCCTGTTTCTATCAACTGTGTGCTGTCTAAGAAAGCACATCAAAACACATGTAACAAAATGGAGGGCGATAACAGTGTTTGGATGTGGAACTTCCCATGTAGCAATAACAAAGTAGTGATAACACGTGTTTTTATAGCTGGAAAATATTGACAATAGGTAGTTCTGCATGGCGTCACATCCAATAGCTGGAAGAGCTTGTAAAACAGAAAAGCAGACGTAAGGCTTATGAATAACAAGTTCAAGTGGTTTTCTGTAAAACAATAACACAGAAGCAGTCGTTGGAAATAAAGTCTAATGTTTAGAGTAGTGCTGCAACATACAATTCTTTTTATTATCAATTCATGTGCCAAGGTTTATCTGTAAATCCTTTGTTCTTTAAAATGTTAGAAACATTTCTGAAAATGTCTTGTTTTGTTTAATATCATTTTTTTAAAACAGAGAGAAGCTGGAATGTATTTGAGATCCTTAAAATGGCCTATTCTGACATGTTTCCATGAAAAATTTCTTAATTGATAATCCAAATGATACTAATTGTTGCAGATATAATGAACAGAAGTGTAAGTGGTTGTTCCACAGTAAGTAAAAGTATATAAAAAAAGTACATCTCACTATTTAACCAAGTGTAAAAACAAACACAGCCCCATTATCTTTTTTTTTTCAGTACGTAACCTCCTCTCTATCGCGACGCCCCTTTCCCCCTTTTTCCTTCCTCTCTATCCCTCTCTCATCCTCTCTTCCTCTCCTGTCTCTGTTATCAGTGCAGGCAGCTTGTTAAGCACTGTTTGATCAGAGTGTTTACCGTCAAACACACACACACACACACACACACACACACACACACACACACACACACACACACACTCATACACATTCGCACAAAAGAGAAAGAGGCTTGAGAGAGGCTGACAATGGTCAATGGTCCTCTGGGAGTGAAATAGAGTGAGAGTAGCATGTGTGTTTCAATGTGTGTGTATGCATATGAGAGTGTGTGTGTACAGCAGTCCTACTTAGCATTGATAACACCCCTAATCCACTTCAGATGGATACACTAGCGCTCACCCAACAGAATGATGGATGGATGATAAATGGACAGATGAAAAAGAGGTGTAGGAAGACAAAATGTGAACACAGTATTTTACATTTCAGGCGGATTGAGTTACTTGATGATTACGCCATAGATAGATGGAGATAGAAAGATAGATAGATAGATAGATAGATAGATAGATAGATAGATAGATAGATAGATAGATAGATAGATAGATAGATAGATAGATCAGTGCATTGGTCCCCCGGTGCAACATGAAGAGAATAATCCCACTATAAATAGCTAAATATCAATTATTCAAATGCCCTGTCCTCTCGACAATAATACAGCCCAGATGGCAAAGCAGCCAATGCGCTTATATCAGGGACAGATTAGCTTTTCAAAGCCAGCGGAAAGCTGCATAAAATATGAACACCGAGCAATGAAAGTGAAAGCTGTTAACCACTAGATTAGACTTAATAATGGCACTCTTGGACTGCTGTAGCCGTCACTGGGAAAACTGACAACTCGCGCTCAATAGAGCCCACACTGGTATTAAATAATGTAGGCCTATATTTGTTCATTCTAATCTGTGTGCATGGGCTGATGGCATGTACTAAAAAAAGGGGGAGAAATCGCATAGGGCCAACATGTTACCCCTCGGTGTCCCAAATATTATGGCTTGCAGGCCCAATACTACAGGCAGTTTTAAATGAATAAAAAACAAATGAGCATAGATATATGAACCATAACTGCAGATTGTTCTGCATACTGTCAGTTAACAAAATCTGGGAAAATAATTGCTATCACGACGAAGACTTTTTTTCATTTATCTGATATCATGTATCTAAAACTTAAAAAGATAAATTAATATATATTGTTTTTCATATCTGGCCTGATAATGTTTAATTTGTTATAATTACACACAAGTATTAAATAAAATATATGGTTTGATTATTGATTAAATAATTGTATATTTACTTATTAAATGATTAAATATCTATGTATCACTTTGTTTTAAATATTATTATTACTGTAATGTATCATCTATCTATCTCTATCTATCTATCTATCTATCTATCTATCTATCTATCTATCTATCTATCTATCTATCTATCTATCTATCTATCTATCTATCTATCTATCTATCTATCTATCTATCTACCTCGTGGGAATATGGTTACTTTGAATAATTTATATAATGTTTGAAGCTTATGTTTGAAGCTTCCGCGTGCAGCAACATCTGCCGGTGATGCCACGCGCGAGAAATCCGCTTTGGCCATTCTGACGCACGAGCTGTTAGTAAGTGTGTGCGTGTTAGTGTGTGCGCGCGCCCGTGACAGTGCGTCCTGTGACTAATTGGCAGCGGTGGACTAATGTCGCAGTGTAAAAAGAGAATAAACACAGTGAGCCGTAACTAGAAGCTTATTAAAGGTGGAGAATGTTATAATTTTTTAAGTTAAAAAAAAATGAACTTACTCTCAGTCACCGAGAAGAGCTCCAGCGATGTCAGCGGGAGCTCCTCACTCCTGTGGCCGCTCCTGTGCGCTTTGCCTCGGTCACTTTTCAGCTGGCACCGGGTGGGCCTCGGACATCGGTGCGGTCAGAAGAGAAGCAACCAGCGGTGAGTTTCCGGTTATTTCCTGCTCCCTCCGCTCTTCATCTGTCCTTTGTTCCGCAACTCTCTCAGTTTTACTCTCACTCATCAGCCACCTCCTCTTTACTCGAGTTGTGTCACGGTGCAGTTTCAATCCATATACCTCTGGCTGGCATCATCCTCGCGCGCTGATCCCAGTGTGGAGTGGCGCGCGGTGGGCGGGCGAGCAGGCTCGAGAGCTGGCCACTTGACGGTCCGGTCCCTCCCATGTTGGCATGACCCCCAGTACACACACACACACACACACACACACACACACACACACACACGCACACGCACACGCACACACACACACACACACACGCACACACACGCATGCACAGGCACACTGCTGGTTTAATGCTAACCGATATTAGATGGATGCAATTAGCCTTTTTGATAATTCACATAGCAACAGTTTGTTGCTCTTGGCTGTACTTGGGTGATGCATGACCGTGATGTTGGCAAAAGCATTTAAATGTTGCTAAACAAATTCATCCTAAAGTTTAACAAATGTGACTTTTACTTTCGAAAACAATAAGTTGTTAAAAAAAAACGTGGCACTGTCAACGTATGTGTTAGATTTTTTAAACACACATAGAAAAAATTAATGGAGAGCAAGAAATATCATTTCGAAAAATGGATTTGTATAGACGGGTACCTTTACAAAGACTGAAGAACATTTCTAAAGAACTGTAATGATGAAGCCACTAGTAGAGTCACAGATTTTCAGCAGCATATTCTCACCTCCAGTATTGTAAATGTTATATTTACCTGTGACAGTCAGGTCACTCATTTACAGTTTTATCTCATCACAGGAATTTTCTTTGAAACAGAGCATAGAAACCAGAAAACAGAGCATAGAAACCCGGACAAAGCTGAACATACACATAGTTTAAATTCCAGCTTTTCAGAATTAAACTAAAAGGTCATATCTACTATATTTACTGGAGCTAATCTTTTCACTTTTGTTTTATTTACTCATTTCCAAAGGGTCACACAATCAAGGATAAAGAAACATGGTACAAAAATGTAACACATGTTCCAACTCACACACAGAACACACTCTCCTCACATGCAGGAGAATGAAAAATTAATGATACAAATGTAAATGTATATGTATATGGGGGAGTTTAATCAATCCCATAATAATGGGGAAATGGCATATTGAATATTATAATACAGTACCTGCAATATACCTCAAGAGCTCTGTCCTTCTTAGTCCGTAGAGATCGCTCCAACGCGCTTTAGCTCCTTCAACTGCAATAAAGCCCAGCCTGTACTGTAAGTCATCAAAAAGTCATGTTTTTTAGTTTGAAAAATTATGAAAATTGAACATTGCAAATATTATGTTGTAGTCCTCTGCCATGAAATTGAGCTAAGTAAAGTATGCATATTTAAAGATGTTATATTGCTGAAATACAATCAGCATGCATCCCCTTGATGACTGCAACATGAAAGTACATTGTAATATAAAGAGTACTTTGTAAGAGTTAATGGCCTATGTTGAACAATGCCAGGTGCGCCATCATTCATTTGGGAAGTCTCATTTTAAATATCTGCAATGATTGACCTCAACCTTTAATATAACAGAGACATTTAGTTTCAAACTTTAAAGTATCTATTGAGCAGCACTTGTTGCTGGGGATGTAAGCCACGGTCTCATTTGTCCATTTCTAACTTTTCTCACACCGTTTTATCCTCTTTTGGAGCATTATCTATTTGTTTCATCCATAATGCAAACCCGGAGTAACCTTCTTCCAAATTCACTCTCTGTGTCTCATCTAATTTCGATCTTTTCTCTACTTCTGATTAAAAAATGGTTAGGCAGTGACAGAAAAGGTCGCAGTTGTTATGGAAACCAGGCTGGTAACAAAAGCTGGACACACGGGGACAGTGGGAGAGGGAGGTTGGGGAGAGAAAAAGAGGGAGATGTGTGTGAATAAACATAAACATGCTAGAGAAAGAGAGGGTAGGAAAGAGAGAAAGGTCTGAATAAATAAAAACATATGCAGAGAGAGGATGGCGAGGTCATGAAACCATCGCTCCATCTGCAATGATAAATAACAAAAGATAATATGGGGTTTTTGTCATTCTACGAAGGCGTTCGAGCCTTAAAAGTGTGTGTCTGTGAGTGTGTAGTGGCAGAGTGGGAGAATGCGATTGATAGACGGATCTGCAGCTGGAGAATACTAAAAAGCACAAATTGTTCATGGAAAAAGCTTACCCAAAAAGCCTCAAATTGTGTGTGTGAGTGCGGGAACGTCATCTCTCTGAGGGCTCGTATTATGTTAACCACTTAGACCAACATCAAACACACTCTCCCTCACTCGCACACACACTTCAGTACAAGCGTGAAGGTGCCAGCCATATAAATAGGACGTCCCAGAGCGAGAGGTATAAAGACAGAGAAAGAGAGAGGGGGAGATTAGACAAAATTATAAATTCAAAGGGGAAGAGAAAAACTGAGAGGGCAAGAACAGGAGGGGGGGATAGATATGAAAGGATCAATAGATGGCATAAAGTGTATGTTCATTGATTTACTTACAGGGAGAGAGGGATGGAGAGAGAAAAAGGGAATGGGGGAGGAGAGGATACAAAAG
>NW_011345668.1:15958-40958 GCF_000735185.1 Notothenia coriiceps | reverse complement strand
ATTCTTGTTAGTTGAAATTGTTTTGAGTTTTTACTTATTCCTCTCTTTACTTATCCTTATGTTTTCAAATTAATATATTTAATTTGTTTATTTTTCTGTGCATAAACTGTATGATCATTTAAATAACCTGCATATTTATTTGATGATTAAGGCTTTTACTTCCATTGATTCATTCGTGAAATGTTTACTATGGTAGGTTTACTCTTCCATTCTCATGTGTGTGAACAGATTATATCAAAAGGTGTGTGTGCTTCTAAGAGTCCTGTGTGTGTGTGAGAGTGTTTGAAGGCGAGGAATGCCTGTCCACCAACATCTCCGTGTGCTTCAGGTACTGAGCTGTCCTTCTCATCACGGACTCTCTGCGGATTGGATCGGGGTCTCCTGGAGAGAGAGACACAAGAATACAAAGATGATTATTCTCAATTATATTGGCATCACCGCCCTGGGGTTGCAGATGTAGAACGGCAAAGGGGACAAAGAGGAAAAGAGAGGGGAGAAAATGTGAAAACTCTTGATTAAATAAAAATAGATTTTATTGATCTATTTAATCGTAAATGGCAAGAATAAACCAAGAATAAACAAATCAATCAAAGACATTTAAGCTCAAAAAGGTTCTTGACAGCGGTGGGATTTGAACCCACGCCTCCGAAGAGACTGGAGCCTTAATCCAGCGCCTTAGACCGCTCGGCCACGCTATCATGTAAAGGCTCAAATGTCATCGTCCGTTAACAAATAGCGGAGGGGGGTCAGTGACTCCTCTGCCAGAAATAGATCACTGAGTCACTGAGAAGCACACAATAACCATAGATGACCCATCAGGGAGGAGTCACATGTTAGCAGATACCACACATACTTTATTGTAGAGAACACCTCACAAGGCCCAGACTACATTTAGTATAACATAATAAAGTGAATATTTCTCAGTCGTTAATACAAATAAATAAATAACCTCTTAGCCAATTCTACCTACTGACTCCATGATCATTTAATCTCTTTTCATTTTTAGTTAGTAGTACTTCATTCTGTCTGGATTTTTCTTTATCTTCCTACAGTTTTTCACACTTCAGACATACAAGACTTTATTGTTAAATACATTTCAGTAGCAAGTTGTTCTAAATATACTCAGGTCTTTGAGCTATACATCATTTTTTGCTTTTCTGTATTAAAAAAAACATGCTCACTGGCGGCATATTGAAACTCACCTATATCCAGCACCTCAGACCATTTTACGTGGTGTTAATCAATATTTTTTTACTCAAAAAACTAAAGAGAAACCCATTGGCATAGACCTAGGAATTGTGGATATAACATGACCTGCATTTCCCACAATCTCAAACACAGATATTAATTTTGACATGATTTGAGCAATGTTGTTTTGTCAACATCATGAATAACCCTTCTACAGTTTGAAATCCAACATCTCTGAAATCACACAACTGCTGAAAAAGCACACTGGCAGCGGTGGGATTTGAACCCACGCCTCCGAAGAGACTGGAGCCTTAATCCAGCGCCTTAGACCGCTCGGCCACGCTACCCATAAAAACAAACTGTCATGCAGACGAACAAAAGAAAAAGGCTTTGCCGAAGAAATCAATAAGTCATCAGTGATTAACAGATTTCTGGCAGAGCATTTACCTTTGCTAAATGGATGAGGTCACATGTTAGTGTGTATCAGCTGTGTGCAGAGCATGTGTCAGTGCTTGTGTATCAGCTGTGTGCAGAGCATGTGTCAGTGCGTGTGAGCAGCATATCAGATTATGTAGTGCAGAGCAAATGGTAAACAAGATATCATAGTTAAATGCAGAATGTAATTTGTGGATAAGCACAAACTTATTTAAACATAGAACATTTGTCACGCAAGTTCATGTCTGTTCCTATAGCAACAAAGCTGGCTCATGTTTCATGCAGGAATGGACGTGAGCATTCAGGTAAAATGCCATATTAAAAATGGTGCATTGAACACACATGCCAGAATGTGTCTTGACCTAATAAAAGATAATATATGATATGGATTATTTGGACATATGTGCTTTTATTATATATAAGTATGATACTATGCAATTTGGTTCAAATCAATACAAACGCAAAGAGCCTGCAAATGATATGAGAGGCTCATTTAACAAAATCAGTTACATTTATATCAACTCACAAAAAAAAGATGAAAGTGTGATTTGACAATTGCACTTCTTTTTTAGTTTTTAATGACAAAAGAATAAAAATAGAAACTCCTGTTTGTGACACATGCATTCCATGGGATTTTCGATTTTTTATGCATTTATGTTTTCACTTTGTGTCAATGATATGAGCTCATTAAAATAACTGGTCATTCAATTCATCGATATGTTACATTTTTTGCGTTTCGTTAGCATGTGTGTCTTTGATTTAACTTTTCTCTCCCCCACCAACTCATCTTCCTCAATCCCTCCACACTCACCTTTTACTCCAGTGATTAGTATGTCCACGGCCGTCCTGTACCTGCGGATGGCAGAACTGAACTCTCCCTCCTTCTCCAGCTCCATCGCAGCTGTTAGCTCAGTGGCAGCTTGGTTTAGGTAACCCACGTCCCCTCCATCCAGACTGGTTGGTGGCAGGGAGAATAAGTCTGAGTAGTCAGAGCAGGAATTGGATTTATCTAGAAAGGAGAGATAGACACAAAAAATAACAATTAGAACTGTTTCTCAAAACTAGAAAAACTATATATTTTCACATACATTTTGGTGATTGGGCTGTTGGTCAGACAAAATAAGCATTATGAAGTGGCCAACTTGGGCTGTGGGGAATTATCATATAGACTTTACAGCATTGAAAAATGATTATGAAAATTGTCAGAAGATAAATTGATAATGACAAAAACTGCTAGTTGTTGCCCTGCTTAAACATCACTATACCCCAAAAAGCGTGACTTTGAAGTCAACTCTCAAATCCAAAATGAACTGCTCTTTCTACTGTTTGATGTGCAGTGAGAAGAGTTTCTGAAAGTGCATTATCTTATATAATTATTTAGGAAACAGCCAATGTATTTGTTGAAATGTAGCCTCAATGAGCTTGGAAATGACTTTTTTTTAAAGACCATAGTCATAGATAGACCATAGATTTATGTTCTACATTTCAAGTACAAAATGTTGGTCCTCAGAATTAATACGATTGCTGAAAAACTTCCTTGGCAGCGATGGGATTCGAACCCACGCCTCAAATGAAACTGGAGCCTTAAAACACCAGCTGCAGAATATTGGCCAATGAGAAAGTGAGCTCCAACATTGGTTGGCCAATGATGTTCGTTGCTCCAACATTCGTCCAACATTTGACCAATCACGGCGAAGAAATGTTGACGCATAGAAAGCAATGTTTAGACCCTCCAGAAAAACGCGATTCTGCGATCGCAGAATTTACCGCATAATCAGCAAAATGGCGCAGATTTTTAAAAAGCCGCATATTTATCAAAAGGCCGCATAATCCCCGCATTTTTCCACACAAAATTGAGAAGAAAAAAAAGTTAACTCCTCTTGACGTGACGTCATCAGCTCGCGCATCACAGAATGTAAACAACACTGTATAGAGCTCATTTACCAACGAACATTTCTACTAGAGACCGGGCAAAAAGTGGGGGGAAACTATTCTGCACCCCGTGCAACTGTGTTGCAGCATAAGAGAAAATCGACGGTGGCGACCCACTTTGATTCATTCAAACATTCGAAAATGCTTTCTGCTGCTGCGGACAAGAAAGCCATTCAACTCCCGTTCACCGAGGGATCAACCTCCAAAACCCTTTCGAGGGCTACAAGAAACGAAGTGAGTAGCCTACAAGATTGAAGCTGGTCAGATNTTAACGTTAGTGGCAGGTTGTGTGTGAGAGAGAATAAATAAGACAGCCCAATATTTAAAAAAATTGTTATTCTTTTCCCCCGCATATTTAGCATATTTCGCAACTTTCCGCATATTTCCTAACTTCCCGCAATTTCACCGCATAAAATCACATAAAACCCCGCATGTTTAATCGCATAATCAAGGATTTTAGCCCGCATAATCAAGGAATTTAGCCCGCATAATCAAGGAATTTAGCCCGCATAATCAAGGAATTTAGCCCGCATAATCAAGGATTTTTGCCCGCGTTTTTCTGGAGGGTCTAAATGTTATAACTCCTAATCCAGCGCTGCTCGGCCACACTACCTCAAAAAGCATTTACTCTGGATGGGAACCAGATATCGATTAGGCACAAATAAGATTAGAGGGTTGTAATAATAACATTTGTACCTAAGAGCTATTTCAATGATTTTTTATGTACTTCTGTAACCGAATGCTTGCTATTTACCGAAATGATTTCTATTCAGATCAAATGTCATGCAATAGCTTGTTTTTTCTGACCGTCTCTTGTGTTGTACAGCGTAGGGTCAGGATGTGATGAAGGGTCAAGCTCAACATAAATGCAAACATCCACTCTTAGAAATAGAAATAGACTTATTTTGGGAAATTGTAACCAGATCAGTACAAATGAAGAAAATCAGAAAGCATCACAACTTTACATGTGCATGACACATTAAGACTCATTTAGGCAGGAAGGTCTGTAAAACAATAGCCAACATGGTCAATTGTTACTTGACTAAAAAGCCTGTACATATTTTAGAAGGCTGAGAGTATTGCATATCCATTCACATGTATTTCACCTTGTTTATAGCAGGGGTCAAAGACAGCCAAGTCATTATCAGTCAGAGGAGGAGGCCCTTCCTCTTTTGGGGATGAGGCTAGATCTTCTGCCACAGAATCAAACAGGGAGTCAAACTCTTCCTGGGACTCTGGTGATAGGGGGATTTCATCTTGGCATGGGTCGGGAAATGGAACTAGAGATGGAAACATGGAGCAAAAGGTCAAAACAAGATTAATAATGAAAGAAAAGGACACACATTTTTACTAGTTTTTTTTGGCCCGAATGTTACTTTTTGTCTGTTTTTTCATTGTCTCTGAGTTGAACATTGTGGAAAAACAGACACTTCCTTTTAATACAATACATTTATTCAATACAATTTGATATGAAAATAAATAAAGTGAATTCAATTTAAGAACTTAAATGTAAGTACTGCTTTTTATTATACATTTAGTGAGTGTATCTCTCCCTGTCATGTTATAAAGAAACTTCTATATATCTACAAAACACCATATTTGATCAATTTGAGGTTAATTTGTAATTTGTCCCCGCCATACTTATGTCATCCAGCTCCGTGTCGCTGAGCTCCTCTTGTTCTGGTTCTGGTTCTGGCTCTTCTCTCGGAGAGCCCCCCATCTCGCTGTAAGCCTCAGCGGCCACCTCTGGTTCTCCCTCCTCTAAGCTCAGGTTGGTGCCCAGGTCCTGGGGTAAGGTGGGAGCCTCCCTCCCCTCCTCCTCCTCTGCAGGTTCACAGTCTGAGGCCCTCCGCTTGGGGAGGGGGATGAGAGGGGGAGGCAGAGGCCCGGCAGTGGACAGAGGGGGGGCATCCAGAGGCCTCGTAACCTCACCACCCTGAGAAAGAGCAGGGGGGGGAAAGGAAAAGAATGGGATAGATGTGGGGAGAGAGAGAGGGGTTGTAGAGAGGTATGTTTTATTAATGCAAAATGAAAAGAGCTGTAATGAATTGTTAAATCAATCGATTACATCACTAGAAAAATCACTGGCTATTTTGATAGGGGATCTATCTATAAGTAAATCTTTCTAGCAAACATGTGTGAAAATGTTGTTGTCCGCCTCTAAAATATGGAAATGTTCTTTTTCTCTGTTTAAATCACATTAAAGTGAATATACAGTTTTTATTGGCCAAAAAAAGACACTTGGTGACATCAAATTGGACACGAAAAAACTGGGGGAAAACTGGGGTGGACATTCATTTTTAACCAATTTTCTAAGATTCTTTAAACCAAACAATACATTTAATAATCTAGAAAATAATTGGCAGATTTAACAACATACAAAAATCTATGTATCTTGGTTTGACAAGTGTTTTTCAGTGGGAATATCAGTTTCACTTGCTATGTGTGTGAGTGTGTCTTACTCTGAAGAAGTCCTTGAGCTGTGGGCTGTTGTAGAGTGCAGGTATGCTGGTAGTAAATAGGAGCATGGCCTCTGTAGCTTTTCTCCTCTCCTCTATCACAGCTTCATCAAACCTTCCTGAAAAAGAAATAAGGATTCTTTTACGGTGACTGTCCATCAGTATATGTCTCAACTGTGTTGCTACATCTCCAATTGTGAAAGTATGTAGTACGCTGGGGGAAAATGAAACAAGAGCCCTTAGAAAGTGCTGAGAATAGGCTAGATGGAACAAGTGGATCATCAACAGATCAACAAGCTATCGCACAGGAAAGCTGCACACCTTAGAAAATGCTTTTGTGTTGAATTACTTTCTTTGAAAAACATTGTTGTTGTGTTATCCGGCCAAAGTCGCACATTCAGTGATTTTATATAAATGTTTAGCCATTATACCAAAGACTTGTGCGCGGGGAAACGATGGGAACTCTTCCTCTTTTCTGAACAGGTTCCTGTGAGTGTAGGCCAGCTCCCCGTGGAGCTTCTTCAGCTCTGAGAACCTCCTCCACACGACCACCTCCTTCACATCTTCTGGATGGCGCTTTGACACAAACTACAAATTAGAGAGGAAAGAGGACTGATTATTTGTCTAGTCAAGACACAAAAATAACTGCTATAAGAAATTGCAATTGCAAAAACGCCCACATTCATTAACAGAATAGTACATAATAACATAGTTTATTGGCCAAATATATTCGGAAAGCCATAGTTTGTTATTATTGTGATTATTGTCCTTTTTTTGGAGTACAAAAAAGAATAAAAGAAAACCAATTCATGATTATTTATCTCCAGACAATAGTTCTGTGACATTCTCAATGAGTAATTGAGTCATTCAGTTGTTGTGTGGTAATATAAGGGAGGATGCATCTCTGTAGATATGATCCAATTTGATTGTGTATGCATGCCAGAGAAGACCACGCACGGGGCATTCAGTGTTCTCTGTGCACTGCTGCCTGAAATAAAAGGCCCATTGTGTATTTATCTGTCTACTGAGCTAGCTGCTTTGTTTTTATGACTAGCACAGATGTGACTCCATTGTGTAACCACAAAACAAAGTCACTAACTTCTAGTAAACGTCCAAAGAAATATGGTACAACATACAAAACAATATGCTGTAAGATAAATAATAAAACATGAAGGCAAATAACGGGTAAATTAGCTTAACATAGGGTTGTTAAGTATAGTAACAACACATGTCTCTGTAGCTAAGGAGAGATCAAAAGTGAAAACCAACCCTTGCTGACACTTTGTACTCGGTGTGTCCCTTCTCGTGTGCGCGTGGGTCGGTAACGGTGAAAAAACGGTAGTATTCATCTTTAGGTTTTCGTGACATCTCCCTTCCCCGTAGAAAGAGTGTTTCAGCGGCAAAAGACACAGGGCTGTCAAAGCAGTAGTAGCTCTCTGTTGTGATTTTCCCGTCCCTCCTCTTCGCTCACTTCCTGGTCAGTGACGTGTGCAAAACACGTGATTGCGTGTTGTAGAAGCGTCAAGTTGGACGACAAATTGCTTAATTATGTTTTCTCTGTATTGTTAATATGATGTGTATTAGTAACAGAAGTACAATATATATTTTTTAAAGTATATATAATTAAATATATATATTTTATTCACTTGCATGACCTTCATTCATTTTTGATTATGCCTATTAAATGAGCATTGTTAGGGTGAAAATGGGATATTGTCTTTGCTGTTTTTTCCTTTTTTTTAAATTAAAAAGTAATTTAATGCACTAATATGGAAACTTCAGGACGTTAATCATAAGGATTGTATTTGCAAAAAACTTCTCACTTGATGTAAAGACCAATTTAATTCTCCAGAGGGCGCTAAAGGTTAATATAATTTACCTAGTGAAGTCTAATCTAAGTCTAAAGTGGAAAATCAACTTTAAACTAAATAGAAATACTGTAACATGATATTTCTTGAGAATGTATTTGATAATACCTCTTCTGATACAACCAATATACATCTGCATTCATACATTCTGCGTTTCTGTTTCAAATATACTAAAATAAGAAAAGCACAAGCAGGTCTTGGCCTCTCCCTGTGAGAGACAATACAACAAAGAGAGAAAAACAGGCTTTGTTGTATTGCTGAGGAAGTTCCAGCTGTGCATTCATATTGTACATAATCCTTTTAATCTCTTTTCCAGGCTGTTCTTTATTTCCCAGCTTTTCTCTTTGAAGTGAAATGTTTGAGGGCCTTACTCAAACTTAAATGTACTGACTGAAATTATCAAACTATTCAGTAGTTCCTCGTCAAACTGTTTTGTTTTCTGTCGTCAAAATCTTCCTCAAGGTCTTAACAAGCTTCACTGAGTGTAAGATCGTGTCCAGCAGACTGTAACACAAAGGTCACTGAAACTGCTTTCTTCTTCAGGTAATTGCCAGTTAAATTGAAGGGGAAATGTGTAGCACACACAAATGAGGTAAATGTTTGATTTGAGATAACCTGTGCGTCTGGTTTGGCTCAAGTGATGTAAAACTGACTTGCTCAGAGACAGATGTGAGTCAGTGTCAGTGAGGTTGTGTTCAGATTACAGTTGAATGTGTTTTTATCAATGGTGGTAAGTGAGCAGATTTAGAATACAAAATATTACCACAAATTATAATTGACTTTATAGATTGGTGGGCAAAAACCAGAAGCTACCCAGATGTTTACTTATTTTTCTTAATACATCTCACATTTAAGGGTAATCCAAGTACTTGTGTTTCTATTAACTTTAATACTTATACATTTTACCCTCAATTTTACTCGTATGTCAAGTTAATGTATTTTAGTTTTCAAATGTAGTGTACTTATTTTGCTAAATGTATGATACACTTAATGCTATTCTGTTTTGCTCTGGTATACTACTTCCACTACTGATAACCTATTTCTATACTTCCACACAGATAGACGACCTTATGTGCATATGATGGTGATAATACGGTATTCAGTGTTTTATATTTTGACATATCATGTTCAAAATAGCAGAGGATGGTTTCGATCCATCGACCTCTGGGTTATGGGCCCAGCACGCTTCCGCTGCGCCACTCTGCTTCACATGGGGGAGGGGGAGAGAGATAGATTAAGTCCTGTGAATTGGAGCATTTAGCATTCTTCTCACAGAGAGCCACATTCTTACGTAACATGCAACCATTGTTGGAGAGGGAGAGGGGGAAACACGAGTGAAAAGGAGGGAGAAAGCAGTAACAGTAGACCAGGAAAGCTTTATAGGAAGGACAGAGAGGAAATAGTGTGTGAAGGAAAAGAAGATGAATTTAAACTGGGCAATAGATCATTATAATCTGCTGATTTAAAACATATAGGGTAAAAATACACCAATATTCTTTAATATGTCATGAAACTTGGAAACAATGTTATGTGTAAGGTTTGCTTTGCCTGCAGTAGTAGGACAGCATTTTATTTTGTAATTTTTTAGATTGAATGTCTTGTCAACAGGATGTGTTGCTAATAGTGCAACACATGTAGAATCTACACAATGTGATTTGATCTTCAATATATTCTTGATGTATACATGTCGTGATTATACTAATGTGATGAACTGAGTGTGCCTGCTCTGTCCTAGCTCTCCATTCTCACCGGTACAGCCACATTAAACAGTCTCCCCCTTTGTCTGTGAGAGAAACTAGGCCACATATATGGAACAAAACAGAACAGAGTAATTTATTGCAGACAGAAAGACAAACAGAAGGGGAGAGAGACTGAAGTTATTAAAATGTACAACCAAGGCATAGTGTGTGTGGTTGAATGTACACCCACAATCATATCAGTGGAGCAATACAATTACACAATATGACAAAGTCCCAATGTGATTGAATATAAAGACGTTTCCTTTGCAACTTCCTCTGTAGATGATTCACTTAATATCAGTGCTACGTCGTGGTCTATAGATTTCCCCTCAACTGTAGGAGTGCTCGTTGCAGTGAGGCTGAAACAATGACATGAAAGCACAAGACCTCAACCAAACTGGTCTAAACTGGCTTCGGTCTGCTCTTTTTTTTCCCAAGCTCACGCTGTCTTGCAAAATAACCTCTCAGGGATCAGACACGGCTTTACTGAGGCCCTGTGTGTATTCATGTGTGTGTGAATCCCTCCAGCCCTACAGACTGATTTGTTACAGAACAAAGCAGGGAACTGCAACTCTGGAAGTTCAACTTTTAGGAACATTAGAACAAAAAAAATAGTTTATTACTAATAATTCTTAACAACAATGCTAAATGTGTATTTATCTTGTTACTAGATCTTTATGCCTACCTGCAAATACATTTAAATAGTGGTCTATGACTATGTTTTGTGCAAGTTGTGTGATCTCTGTAATAACCTTGAATATGCTTTGAGAATTTGGCCAAATTCAAGTGACAGAATGAACCGTGAATCCCTTTTTTTCCCTGATTTTTCTATGACCATATAACCCTTGCCATCAAATCAACTTAAAGGGAGACAGTTGCATAGGGAAACAACATGACATCAGTGACACTTCTCAAGGTATTACGGATCTTAAGGCAATATTGTGTTCATGGTGTTTTGAAATTGTACGTTTAAATAGCCTATGCGAATGAGGCATCACCTAACGTTGGAATCCACAGAAGCAAATAGACAACATTAGATAAATAAACAGTAAGATGTGTCATTTGGATGTTTTCTTTCCACTAGTCTGAAAATTATTGAAGCAAACCAGCCCAAATATGTTTTGCCTGAAGTGTCTTGCTTTAACTCCACAGTAAGCAGATCTATCTTTCTGAAAGTGCTTGTGATGCACACTAATCCCTGCCTGTTCCCCCCTGCTGACAAATATGCATCAACTTTGCCCTCCTTTCTTTTCTCTCTTTTTTTGTGCATTCTTGCTGATGGATTTGGCGGTACTGTCCCCTCCTTTTCTGCCAAAACCACTCTGGCTTTACAAAAGAACAAGTCTCAGGGTGAATGATTGTGTCCTCAATGAACCTGTCTCCACTGTTATGGTAAAACGTTGCACCCTCTCTTAGAGTTTAAAATGCTGCTTGAGTCTGTTATCCTGCTAGTTTTGGTTGTGAAGACTCAACAGACAACACATTTTCTCTTTCTCTGTGTTATGTTTCCTTTAATACGTGTGACCATGTTCCATTCCAAATATTGTAGCGAGTTTAGTTACACCCCTCAACTCATAAACATGTTTTCACATCACTGCCCCCTCCCCTCTTTAAGTTTTCTCCTCTTTCTTTTCGCTCCTCCTCCTCTCAGAATCAGGTTTATTTGAAAGTAGGTTTACACATACAAGGAATTTCCTTTGGTGTATCTTGTAGTACAAATCAAAACAGTAAACAGAGTTAAGTTTTAAAAGTGAAAAATATGAGGAAATAAATACACAACGGTACAATATGACAATCGGTATAGGAGAATTACTCTTGTTTTCTGCCTATTCCTCTTGTTTATTGTCCTCAAATCTCCTACTATCATGCACAGATGTCTTTCCAAACATTGTTCCATTATTTGTCTTTAAAATCTGAAATGTTGGTCAAAAGAGGAGAAGAGATTAAGAAGATCAAATCTAAAAATAATAAAGACTGTCCCATTGACATTTACTATACGTCTCTCCACTATCTTTTCTGGATCAACAGCACAGGGTGTTTACATCAGCCAGCAGTCAACAGCTCTGTTACAACTCGTCTCAACACATGTGTGCTTTACAGGCCGGGCTAAAAACAGAAGCAGATGGTGTGTGCCTGGGTTTGTTTAGAGGAGAGTGATGGTACCTACTCTACAATGCAAAAATAGCTTCACGTGTTAAGGGATTTAGTTCCTGTCTACATCCAAAAGGACATCATTGACGTTTTGAAAGTTTACTGTTCTCAATAATCGAGGTTAAAGGATGTCAGTGATCAACAAATAAACACACAGCAGCCCATACACCCCCACTCATTTGGATTTTTTTCTACAGGACCAACTGTTCTAGACGAGGATTTGAGAACCTCTTACATGACGTCACGTGTCCCAAGGCCCAATAAATTGCTTTGAATAAGAGTGAAAATGGGGCTTGTGCTGGATGTGTTAAGGTTTTTGTGATCAGAGACAAACCCAGACTAAACAAAGTACATACAGGAGCACAAAACAAACACACACATGCAAAGGTTACACCAGTAAAGTAGTGGAGAGTGTTTCCAAAATTAGTCAAGTAAAGTTTTGTACAGTTGCAAAAATAAAAGAGAAAAGATAGATTGCACACAGTCCTTTTCTGTTTGCAGATATTTTCACACTCCTCTTTGTAATAATTACAATAAATATCAATTCAGTACACACTTTAAAGTACACAAATACAGCCTGAAACATGCCACACTACTTTATGTCATAGAGATTCTGTGTATGCTTTTTCCTAGAAGTGCGGCTGCTGTAACTCTATGAAGGTAAACAACAGCTGGAGAAGGCTTCAGGGCAGAAGCACAGATGGAAACAAAGACAAAGTAAACAACCTGACATAATTGACTGTTGACAAAGTGTTTTTACTGTCGGCCTGCTTTTGTTACTGTAATTCAGATCCTGTTTAAAAAAAGAAGACATTTTATTGTAGAAAATATGGTTAGAATAAATATGGTTCTTTCTGGTCATGGTTTAAGAAATTACATTTACATGAAACACTCAATCAATTGCTTGCAAACCATCCAATGCATCTTTTTTTGTTGTCTATATAATCTACTTTTAAAGACTAAAAATAGACCTACTAATACATGAGTATAAAAACTGATTTATTCAATGATCTGCTTAATACAGGAGTAATGTTTCCTTATCTACCAGAGAACATTAGAAGGTTTGTAACATGTTTTAATTGATTTTAACGCATTTTTAAACTTGTCTTTGTTGTATTGATGATGATTATAGCGAGGGCAGGATCATATCAGGCTGAAGATATCACTCAGTGAGTGTTTGTCACTTCTTATTTGAAGAGAATAACTGCAAATGAAGTGTCCATTATAAACCAAAGGTGGGAATGGGTGGGAAGTGGAGGTTAAATGATATCAGTGAAGAACCGAAGGGCAATCTGCACTAATCAAAAGATGAAAGGCCTCTCCCTTAGCCTGCAGTAACCCAATCAATACCTCTATCAGCTCCTCCTCATGCTAACTGATTATATTATCTCCAGGAAACGTTTGCATAACCAAACTATTAGACCATGCATTTCCACTGAAAATGTTCAGGCTACCCAGAAATGTGCAGCATCATGAATTTCCTTATTAAAATTGCATTTCTTATCTGTTGTAAGTATTACAGGGTACATTTAATATTTTTTAAATTATTATTCCCAAAAGAAATGCACATACAAATCAGTAAATAATACTCAGGAATTACATTTAAAAAAAGAAATATGAATAAGCCAATGCTTAAGCTTATTATAGTCCTTTTACACAGCATATTTGTATTTAGGCAACCTCTCACTGCTAGATTTAGGCCAGGGGTGTCAAACTCAAGGCCCGCGGGCCGGATTTGGCCCGCAGGCCTTGACTGAACTCATTTTATGTGGCCCGCAAGAGCTTGCAAAGAATATAATATACACTACAATTGGCGTAATTGTTGAATATTTGCTTTCAATTATGTGCCCTAGACTTCTGCTTTCAGACGGTTATTTATGGAGTTATTACCATAACTGATAATAATCCAATGCAGAGCCAATAATGTAATATAATACATTATTATATTTATTATATATTTATATATGTATATTTATATAGTCTTAAAGTTACAATCGGCCCTTTGAGTGCAACCATAATGCTGATGTGGCCCGCCATGAAATTGAGTTTGACACCCCTGATTTAGGCCATACAAAAACCAAGTTGCAAACATTTCATATCTAATTGAAATATATTGAATAAGTAATAAGTACGTTTTATGTAGTTTACCACTTTTGTTTAAAGTAGGGCAAAGCTTAAACGTGTGTAAAGACAGACACACACAGTACACATTTAAGGATACTTTTGTCCTTATGCAACACATCCCAAAAGATATAGACATTATACATTAGAATTTAAAGAATGATATCGAATAATTTTATAAAACCTGGTCTTTTGATATTGAAATGATTGCTGGTCTGTAGAATGGGTGAGGCCTAATGTCTCTCTCTCTCTCTGTGTGCGTGTGCGTGTGTGTGTGTGTGTGTGTGTGTGTGTGTGTTTTGTGGGAACAGAGAGATAGTATTGGGCAGTCCCTCGGTAGGCGTAGACACCAGAGCAACTACAAATACAGAGCGAGGATCTGAAACAGGATTAGTACTCAACACAGGATTATCGACTGAGAAACAAAGAAAAAATACAGCACGGAGTCTAAAGCTTTTTACAGGTAAGGTAGAATCCACTTTATGGAGTTTGTTGCCTCAGAACAAGCTCAACACTTAACTTAATTAAACATTTAAAACGCTTTAAGAAATAGAGTAATCACTGGAAGTAGCATCGTGTGGCAGCAGATGACGTAAGGATGGGTTAGATTTTATCATTAATACAAATTACACGACATCATACACAATGGTGTCTCGTCGCTCATTGTGTTAAATGTTTAATCGATTTCACTATGATAAACAAGTTAAGCATACGATTCAGTTAAAGATTTGTAAAACTACTGAACGTTAAAGTACTAAAACAACAGCTTACTTCCGGTTTAATGAATGAAAAACCACTACATTTCAAAATTGCAACAAAAAAGCAATAGTTAGACAATGTTTCTTCTCTAACTTAGTTTGTATTGTCAATGTTATTTTTATTTCTGTTAATACCGCTACTTGAGTTACGTGAAGGCATCATGTCCATAACTGCAGCTGTTTCAACTGTTGAACACACTCACTATAACACATCTTTTTAAAGAGATGTCTGCCAAATGTCACTCTTTGTTAGAGATACACAAGCTATACATACAAAGAGCAGAGTAAGAGTAGTGTAAATTGCTAAAGTTAATTTTCTGAGCCTTTATTCGCTTACCCCCTGATACTTGCTCCGAAAACTGAGCTAGCTATAGCTCAACAGGCTAACATTATTTTTTAATTAGGGTAGGCTAAATGGCTACAACCCGGTTAGCATCTGCTCTAGAGAGTCTAAAGTTAATTATTAAACTATATATAATTAAAAAGCTAAGAGGTTCTACATTAGGGTTAACACGTGTTTTTGTATGAGTAGTTTAAGGGAGTTTTTAATAGAAAATTAGACAAACTGTTATCTGAATCATGAATTAGCGGATGACACTAGCTAGTTCATTTTAAGTGTTGCATTGGTTTCACATCCTAACTGGAAAGTTCTCCACGTAACAGTTGTTAAACTAACAAATCAAGGAACTTGTTCGTTCTCTCAATTTTGATCCCAAAGTACTGTCCAGAGAAACTAAGGCTGCCCTGGAGAAATAACTCATTAACTTGACAATCTGTTCCTCTCTTTATCTCTACCTCCATCTCTAAAGAAATCAGATTCAACCATGACTAAGGACGCAGAGATAGACATGAAGGAAGTGGAGCTCCGGGAGATGGACCCTGAGAAGCAGCCCATGACTGGTGATGGCCCGCCTGCAGGTGGAGAGAAAAATGGCACCGTGAAAGTGAAGGTCCCGGACAACGAGGTTACCTTCACCGGCCTGTCCAAAGAGGAGCTGATGAAGGTTGCTGGAACTCCAGGGTAAGATAAGACTCAACAAACACCTAATTAGAAAAATACAGGTCTTCTATTGCTGTCATATTTGTTTAAACCCACTCCTAATTATTTATGTATAGATGGGTGAGAACCCGTTGGGCGCTTCTGATCCTCTTTTGGGTGGGCTGGGTTGGCATGCTGGCTGGAGCCATAGTGATCATTGTCCAGGCTCCTCGCTGCAAACCCATCCCCGAGATGAACTGGTGGAACGAAGGACCCCTGTACCAGATCTCTGACTCTGATGCTTTCGCTGATGGACTCGCAGGTAGAGTACCAGTTATTGATCAAAATCATTGTTTATTTTGCAGAAAAACAATATGCTGTAATATTCACGTTAGAGTCAGACTTATCTTTAGAGTTTGGACTGGCCTTGATGTTGTACCCCCACACTAATTCACAAAGGATAAGGCTTGTGACAAAGTATTGAGTTTCCTTTGGTCTGCGTGGCCTGTTTCAGCTAGCCTGATACCAAAATGCTGAAACAAGGCTGACAAAGTGAACTCAAGTCTAAAGGACATAAAAACGACTACAAGTCATGTCTTTCCTTTTATCTCATACTCATTGTTTTAAAGGTCAAGGCAACCAGTACTTTCGTCTTTATGTGTTGCCATAGAGTTCTTTGATTGTATTCCTCCTATTTTTATTTTCCTTCTTCAAATTACAACTTAACAAGGATACGGAAAATTATTACCCACACATTTCAATTTTGGATTTATTCTCCCATGTTAAAATGTCTTTCAAGTTGAAGGAAGAACAGTTTTGTACTGTCTCCTAAAAGTGAATCACATGGGGCAGCTCTCGGGTTCCAAAGCAGGCTTGGGCTTAAATTCCAATACCGCACGTGACTGTTGGTGTGTTTCACAAACACAAGGTCCCTTTTATGCTCAGAACTGCACATGGCCAGCAGAGGCGTGGGGGGGGGAGCCCAGGTCACATGCTCCTGCCTTGAGTCCAATAACCGCTAAAGAAATAGCTCTTTTTCTTAGCGTCCCCCAACGCATCAAAAGTTCTCAAGCCTTGCGTCTCTTCTAACGCCCTCCTACCCTTAAAATCAACTCCCGCTTTTGCCCAATGTGAAACCCCACTGAGAAAGCCCTCCCCTTCCCTCTGTTTTTAGGCCGTCGAAGAAACGGTTGGCGATAATCAACAAGCTGAAGGTGAAAGGCCTGGTTCTTGCCCTCTTCACACCATCCAGCGCGACATGCCAGCCACCCTGAATCCTTAAAGAGACGACCCCACCAAGGGGAAATGAGCCCAAGCCTTGCTCGCTGTGCTGGAAAAGGCCAACAAGAAGGGGAAGTCATCATACGACGAATCGAAAAATTGGCTGTAAAACATATTTTATCTGACACTGACCTCTTCCCATCTGAAATAAGAATAGCATCTCATTATTGTTTTGATTCCCTCTCAGGGTATCCGTGGTGCTTGACCTGACCCCAAACTACCTGGGAAATCTCCTGGTTCAGCCCTAATGACTGATGACGGAGGGAGAAAGTGAACGATGTCCATGACCTTTTTCCAGATGTAGTGAATACTAAGTGTTCTTCATGTGAAGGAACGTTCCTCCTGCTGGGCGAAAGTTCATGTGTCTTTTTGTCCAGAGCAGCGGAGTACTGCTGGGTTTGGAGTGATGGCATTAAGGTATCTGACTCAAATCGGCCACCAACTCGTTGATTGCCAATCCAAGGCGTGCGCAAGGTAACCGCACCGAGGAAACCAGGAAGAGGTAACTACAGCTCACTAACTTGGTTCTGCATGATTAAACGTCTTTTTGCAGGAACAATGCAGTTTAATAAAAAAATAGCTCTTGCCTGCAGTATAGCAACATTCTTTACATCGGAAACTCATTCACCTTCAATGGACAGAACTAGAGGAAAATAATTTTCAAAAGGTCGTAAGATGTCAGATAACCATGGCATGTTTCACTGGGGTCGAGATTAAAAGAATTCCAGTGGCTGCAGGGGACTGCCAAAGTGGGAAGGAGAGCAGATCAACAAGAAACGAGTGGAGCTTACTCGCCTGTGAAGCGACAGCCTTGGGAGGGTCAAGAATTACTCTAAAAATCTGAGGTGTCTTTTGCTTACAATATCTAAAAATGATGCCACAATTAGCATTTTTCCTATAACAAGCCAGTGTCCAGCCAGTGTAATCTCACCAAGTTGTCTATCCTCAAGGGTGCTGAGGCGTGGTTAAAAAAGAAAATGTTTCGGATTGGGTTGTCCGAGCTTGTTAACACGAAAAGTGTAAATCTGGATTCCTGTCCAACCTGCTCAGCCACCAAGCAATTGGATATGACATGTTTCAAGGTAGGCACTATGGATATGGTTTGGACAGCCCTTTCTGCCTTGTAATCCGACAAACCAGCAAGAAACACTTATAAAACCATGGGCGTTACCTCCATCTTTGCTGGTGCGCTGAGCAGGTTGGACAGGACCAGATCTACACTTGTTCTGTTAACGAAGCTCGGACAACTCCATCTCCGAAACATTTTAACCACGCCCATCAGCACCTTGAGAGAAGACGAATGTGTGGGGTGAGATTTCACTGCGACACTGGGTTGTTAATAAAGAAAGGGATGCGTAAATTGTTGGCATCATTTAATATTGTAAGCCAAAAGACAAATCAGATTATTTTAGAGAGTAATTCCTTGAACCCTGCCAGCAGCTGTCAGCTTCACCAGAGGAGTAAAGCTCCACATGCCTTTTCCTGGTTGATCTAGGCCTCTCCCTACCCCACTTGCGCTTCCCTGCAGCCACTGGATTCTTTTAATCTCGACCCCAGCGAAACATTGCCATGGTTATACTGACATCTAACGACACTATGAAAATTATTTTCCTACTGTTCTGTCCCAATGAGGCGTGAAATGAAGCTTCCCCAAGTAATACGAATGTTGCTTATACTTGCAGGCAAGAGCACATTTATTAAATAAACATTCATTGTCCTGCAAAAGACGTTTAATCATGCAGAACCAAAGTTAGTGCGAGCTGTGTAGTTACCTCTTCCTGGTTTCCTCGGTGAGGTTACCCTGACTAGCAGCCTGGAACTTGGTACCAATCAACAGGAGTGGGTGGCCGAAGTGAAGTCAGATACTTAATGCCCCATTCAAACGTCCCAAACCCAGCCAGCTTACTTCGCTGCATCCTGGAAACAACCTATGAACCCTTTGAGCCACAGCCAAGGAGGAACAGTTCCTCACATGAAGAACACTTAGCGTATCTCACTAACCTTACTGAAAAGGATTCATGGAACATACGTTCACGTTTTTCTCCATCACGTCGATCAAGACTCGTCACAGGGCGCTGACCAGGCGAGCATTTCCCAGGTAGTTGGCGGTCAGCGGTCAAGCAACCACAGAAATACCTGAGAGGGAGAAGTCAAACACCTAATGGAGCTGCTATTCTTATTTTCAATGGACGAGAATGAGTCAGTGGTCAGATAAAATATGGTTTTACAGCCATTTATCAGATTACAGTCGTATGATGACTTACCCTTCTTTGCAGCCTTTTCCAGCACGCGAGCGGGAAGCGGCTCATATTCCCTTGGTGGGGTCGATCCTCTTTAAGATTCAGGGCGGGGTGGCTGGCATGTCGCGCTGCTGGATGGTGTGAAGGAGGCCAAGAACCAGCCCTTTTCACCTTCAGCTTGATTGATTTCGTCCAACCTTTCTTCGACGGCCCTTTACAACAGAGGGGACAGGGAGCTTTTTTTTTTCTTTTCTAAGTGGTGTGTTTCACATTTGCGAAAAAGAACAGGGGACGTTGATTTGTAAAAGGGAGGAGCGGACAGTAGAAAGAGACGAAATAAGGCTTTGAGAGACATTTTGATGAGTTAGGACAGCTTAAGTAAAAAAAGACGCTATTCGTTAGCGAGTTATTGACTTCAAGGCGAGAGCATGTGAATGGCTCCCCCCCCCAGAACAACGCCTGCTGCTGGCCATGTGCAGTCTGAGGCATAAAAGGACTTGTGTGTGAAACACAACACGTCACGTCGGCGGGTTTATTGAGAAATTTAGCCCAAAGGCCTGCTGGTAAACACCGAGAGCTGCCCCAGTGATTCACCTTTAAGGAGAACAGTACAACCTGTTCTTCCTTCCACCTTGAAGAATCATTTTATAACCAATTGGCGAGAAATAAATCAAATTGGAAATGTGTGGGTAATAATTTTCACTATCCTTGTTAAGTGTAATTTGAAGAAAGAAAAGTAAAAATAGGAGGAATACGAATCTAAAGAACTTCTTTATGGCACACAAATAAAGACGAAAGTACTGGCGTTGCCTTGACCTTAACAACATGAGTATGAGAAAAAGGAAAGACATGACTTGTAGGCGTTTTATTTCCTTTACCTTGAGTCACTCCTTTGTCAGCGCCTTGTTCAAGCGCATTTTGTATCAGGCTAGGCTGGAAACAGGCCACGCAGACCAAAGGAAACTCAATACTTTGTCACATAAGCCTTATCCTTTGTGGATTTTTGTGGGTTTGGTACAACATCAAGGCCAGTCCAAACTCTAAAGATAAAGTCTGACTCTAAACGTGAACTGATTACACAGTATTTTTCTGCAAAATAAACAATGATTTTGATGCAATAACTGCGTACATCTACCGCTGCGAGTCCATCAGCGAAAGCATCAGAGTCAGAGATCTGGTACAGGGTCCTTCGTATCCACCAGTTCACTCGGGGATGGGTTTGCAGGCGAGAGCGCTGGACAATGATCACTATGGCTCCGCCAGCATGCCAACCCGGCCCACCCAAAGAGGAATCAGAACCGCCCAACGTTCTCACCATCTTAGTACATAAATAATTAGGAGTGGGTTTAAACAAATCATGACAGCATAGAAGACTGTATTTCCTAATTAGGTGTTTGTTGAGTCTTATCTTACCCTGGAGTTCCCGCAACCTTCATCAGCCTCCTCTTTGGACAGGCCGGTGAAGGCTAACCTCGTTGTCCGGACCTTCACTTTCACGGTGCCATTTGTATCTCTCCACCTGCAGGCGGGCCATCACCAGTCATGGGCTGCTTCCTCAGGGTCCATCTCCGGAGCTCCACTTCCTTCATTGTCTGATCTCTGTCGTCCTTTAGTCCATGGTTGAATCTTATTTCTTGTAGAGATGGAGGTAGAGATAAGAGAGGAACAGATTTTGTCAAGTTAATGAGTTATTTCTCCAGGCAGCCTTAGTTTCTCTGGGACGTCAAAATTTTAAATTCAGTGTTATTTATGTCGTTGAGTATATGAATGATGAATGTGTTAGAATTGTAGATCTAGACTATGAATGATATTGTAGTGCATTTGTTTTACATTACCATTTTTTTATCAGTATGGTATGAATTATTGAGTGGATGTATTGTGCTTATGTTAGACCTGGTTGGTTTGTGGGAATGTATAAGGCCGTTTATTTTGGTTTTGTGGATTTTTTGGTGTATTTATCATTGTAATTGATTTCGGATGTGGGAGTGATGTGGGTTGTTGCTTGATTTTGTTTTTGTATTGTGGATTGGAGTAGGAGGAATTTGTGTTCGGTTATGTGACGTGTCATGTTTTGTTTTGTTGTATTGGGTGGGGTGGGTGATTGTAGGTAGAATCGTGTTAAGCATGATCGTTGTGTTTACGTGGTTTGTTTGGTTTAGAGAGTGTGAGACTTGGGGATGAAGTGATTTGGTGTAGGTTTGGCGTGTTGTGGGGTATTGGTTATGGTGATTTTATGGTCTATTTGTTGTATGGTTTTATCTTCGCTTTCGGTTTTGGTTGTCGTCTGGGGGGGTTTTTGTTGTTGGGTTTATATTTTTCTTTAAGTTTTTCTTGTGAATGTGAGTCTAGGGAGGGTGTAGTTTTTCTTATGTTTGCTGTATGTCTGTGTATTCCTTTATGTAGGGTTTTTTTTTTTTGTACGTTTGGGAATGTTTATATGTGGTCTATTAATTGGATTTGTTGATTTGCTTTGAAAGGGTGTGCGCAGGTTCTTTGCGCTGTTTCTTTGTATTATTTTATATTTTTGTGTTTCTTTTGCGTGATATGTTTTTTTTTTTTTTTTGTGGAGTTGATTTTGGTTGTTTTTGATTTTTTATTATTATGTTGTATTATGTGTATATGTTTTATTGGTTCTTTTTTTTTTTTGTTGTAGGTGGATTGTTGAGGGTTCTTTGCGTTTTATTTTGATGGATTTTGTATCATGAATGTTGTTTTTTTATTGGTTTTTTTGGTTTTTATGGTTTTTGTAATTGGAGTATCTTGTGTGGGTTGCATTTCTGATGCTATGAATTGAGGAGTATGACGACTAAGTTGTTTCTGTTGATTTGTTCTGTTTTGAAAAAGTGTGTGTACGTGGTTTGTTATATATTTCCAGTTTAGGATGTGAAACCAATGCAACACTTAAAATGAAACTAGCTAGATGTCATCACGCTAATTCATGATTCAGATTTAAACAGTTTGTCTAATTTTCTATAATAATAAATCTCGCGTGCGCGTTGTAATAGTGACTATTCTGCATACAAAATTCACGTGTGACTCCGTTTAATGTTGTAGAAACCTCTTAGGTGGTTTAATTTGGTGTTTGTTTGGATAATAGTGTTTTCTATGTAATTAACTTTTTAGACTCTGCTATGAGCATAAGTATTTTAATCCGGGTAGTTAGCCATAGTTTGTGCTGTGTGACTCGCTCTCATAATGTCTAAGAAAAATTATTTGTATAGCCTGTGTTGAGTCTATTCTGAGTAGCTCTCTTGGTTTCGTGCAAATGTTATCATATTTGAGGGAGGTAAGCGGAATAAAGGCTCAGAGATAGAGTTTAGTAGCTTTACTTTAACAATTTACATAACTGCTTACTACATGCTCGTTGTGTATTGTTTTCGGCTTGATGATATCCGAGTGTTCTCTCTAACAAAGAGTTATCATTTCTCAGACATCTCTTTCAAAAATGTAGTATAATTAGTGAGGTGTTCGAACAGTTGTGTGAAGAACAGATGCGAGGTTATAGGAACATCCGTAGTGCGCTCCCTTCCGTAGGTACCGTCATTAGTAGCGCTAATTTACTGTTTTTTGAGATGTCAAAGTTGTGGAGGTGTAATTTCAGAAGTTAATTATACTTAACCATTGAGAAATAGTCTAGCAATATCTGAAGTTTTGTGAAGAGATGAAGTACTTCGTGTACTAGTTTTAATTTATAGCTATTGCTCTTTGTGGGCAAGTTTGTGGAGGGCGATTAGATGATATGTAGTGTGGTTTGTTATGCAATTTAAATAGAACCGTGTAGATGTGAAGGCTGGTTGTTTTAGTACTTTAACGTTCAAGTCGTGTAAAAGTGGATATTTACAATATAGAGATAAATTCTTTATGACTGAGTGCGGGTATATGCTTAACTTGTTTATCATAGTTGGAAATCGTGCTTTGTTTAGCTCTTAACCATATAGATTGATGTCGATCGATGTAACACATCTTGTTATTGTGGCTGTACAATTTAATGTAGGTATGTAATGATTGTCGAATTGTTGCATTTGTTATAATGATTGAGAATGCGAAACCCTCTATCCTTATGCAGTACATCTTGTGGCGGAACACTCGTTATGCTAGCCTTCAGTGGTATGTATCCTCATATTTCTTTAATAGCGTTCTTTAAAATTGTATTGAGATTAAGTTTATGTGTTGAGACATGAGTGTGGGTAATGTTATGTTGGATTTGGTTGTTTCTTGATTGAGGCGCTCATCTAATGCAGTTGGCTCGCTATGAATGATTCGTACCTTGCTGTTGAAACGGTTTTAGATCTGCTTTTGTTTGTTTTTTTTTGATTGGTCTGGCTGTATTTTCTTCATATGTGTTGTTTTCATAGTCGTTGTAAAGTACTGGTGGTTGGAGACACTCCTCGTTTCAGGGTCTCTCGTCCTGCTTGTTTGGTATGGTGAGTCTTGTAGGAGGCCGGATTGGTCGATTCGGCTCAGCTGCTTTTTGGTGAGTTTGCTCTGGGTGTCGTACTGGTGTCTGCTTATGGGCGAGGTTATCTGTTCCCATGATGGAATGGGGCGGTATCTCTCTTGGTTTACATTGACGAGCGACCACACACATGCATCGCAAATTAGAGCAACGAACAACATCGCTCTATGTCTGCATGTCTTCAGAGAGTTGATGTTTTGCTGATTGAGAGCACATTTAGGTCCTCTCTCGCCCATGTTCTATCTGGACCTGTGTGCTGAAGCGTTCGATGATAGTGCAGATGAGAACTCATCGTGGGTTTTATAAGGAGATTGAGTTCGTACCGTATACATATCTTTTAAATTCGTATAGAGATGACTGTGTTATGATAGGATGCTGTTTGATCTATGTAATCTTTTTTGATATGTGTTATGTCATATAAGGACTCATATATTAGGTGTTAGTCTTCATTTGTTAATATGCTTCGTTTTACTGATGTGTTGATGTTGTCTGTCTATGTTGACCTACGGTGGAACTTTGCTCGCTGTCCTTCTTCTTATACAGCAGTAGTCAAGTGTTGGTGTTTTCAGTAACAAGAAAACGTCCGTATTTATACGAGTGGTATGCGTAATTATTAGTCTTCACTTGTGTTAGTGAGTAGATTAATGTTTTTGGGAACTTGGTTTATTTGTTGTCCTCAAGGCGAGGAGTTTGTATTATACATGATTAATGGCGGTGTCTCATCCATTCAGTCATTCATGGTTGCACTGCACTATAATGTGAGCAGTATTGCATATAATAGCATTTAAATTGCTGATGTAGTGAATTATAAATAAAAATATTTCCAGTTAGGTATAATATATGTTAGTAATGTTAAGTATAACTAAAGTAATGGTAGTTGTGGGATATGTCACGATTATGTCTGTCATTGGATATTTTCCATTATCGTTGAGTATGTTGGTAATAACTATTACTGCTATAGACTCCGTACTGATAAGCAGATTAATGTGGAAGTCTCTCTTATTGGGCACAGGAATTAATGAAAGAGGAATGTCAATATATGTATACGCCTCATAGATTGTTGATGGTTAATCATCTTAATCTCTTGCGAGTCTTCTTGCGTGGCTACATGAGAAATTTAAGTTCGGAGTCAGGCCTGCGGGACCTAATCCGGCTTTCCTTGTCTGGGTCCTTATGAGTGTTGTGCTGCTCTCTGGTTTTCGTGGGTTGTTAATTAAACAGTGATAGAGGTTTGATGGATAGAGTTGTTCACTTAAAAACAAAATGCTGTGTAAAAGGACTATAATAAGCTTAGCATTGGCTTTATTCATATTTCTTTTTTTAATGTAATTCCTAGTATATTTACTGATTTGTATGTGGTTTCTTTTGGGAATAATAATTTAAAAAATATTAA